>NW_015151246.1:211280-215552 GCF_000732505.1 Cyprinodon variegatus | reverse complement strand
TCTACTGCAGGAGGTCCGGTTCTACTGCAGGGGGACGGGTTCTGTCTCTGTCTGACCCACTCCCACTCTTCCCTCACAGATCCAGCTGTGGGACACCGCCGGCCAGGAGCGCTTCAGGAAGTCCATGGTTCAGCACTACTACCGCAACGTTCACGCCGTCGTGTTCGTCTACGACGTCACCAACGCCGCCAGCTTCCGCAGCCTCCCCGCCTGGATCGAAGAGTGCAAGCAGCACGCTCTGGGCTCCGAGGTTCCCAGGATCCTGGTGGGAAACAAGTGCGACCTGCTGGACTCGGTTCAGGTGGGAACGGACTTAGCGCAGCAGTTCGCAGACGCTCACTCCATGCCGCTGTTTGAGACGTCCGCTAAGAGTCCAAACAGCCCAGGGGACAGGAAGTCCCTCAGCAGCGACCACGTGGAGGCCATCTTCATGACCGTGGCGCATAAGCTGAAGTCCCAGAAGCCGCTGGTCCTGAGTCAGCCGCCCGAGGGGTCAGGGGGCACCGTGACCCTGAACGCCGGGAGAAACGATGGGGCGGACGGGGGCAGCAGTTGGAGCTGTGGCAGTTGCTAAGCAACAGGGGACGGACATTGCTGGGTTTACTGGTTCTGGGATCAGAACCATTACAGCTCCTAGTCCTCATGCCGCAGCAGAACCCTGATGGACCTTCCAGCTCCTGGACAACGAGCCCAGAACTGTTCTGAAGCATAAACCCAAATATTTTACCATCCATTTCAAATAAAAGCTGTTTTCTTTCATTAATGGAGACCAGAAGTGATGAGATGGACCCGTCCAGAACCGTCCATCACCATTGATTTGTGCCTTCCGGACCCAGACCCGGATCCATCCCTCTGCCCACCCAGACCCGGATCCATCCCTCTGCCCGCCCAGACCCGGATCCATCCCTCTGCCCGCCCAGAACTGGATCAATCCTTCTGCCCGCCCAGAACTGGATCCATCCCTCTGCCCGCCAGGAACCGGATCCATCCCTCTGCCCGCCCAGAACCGGATCGATTTTTAATTTAAACTGATCAAATGATGAAAGAAAATTGTTCTTTGCAGGTTCTACAAATTCTGTTCAATGTTTCTAACAGCACTTTTTTTTAAAAATGGCTGCTCATCCCATGAACCCCTGAAGCATCTAGGGGTCACAAACCCAATATTGAAAACAGTAGAAGTATGATGGAAGACTTTAAAGATGTTAAGTTTACTTCTTTGGTAAATAATTTCTACTCAGGAACACTGGCTACGGTTGCTAACAAGGAATGGTTGCTAACTGGTTCTGGTTGCAAACATGGCCTGGATGCTAATAGGCTCAGGTTGCTAACAGGGCCTGGATGCTAATAGGCTCAGGTTNTATGATGGAAGACTTTAAAGATGTTAAGTTTACTTCTTTGGTAAATAATTTCTACTCAGGAACACTGGCTACGGTTGCTAACAAGGAATGGTTGCTAACTGGTTCTGGTTGCAAACATGGCCTGGATGCTAATAGGCTCAGGTTGCTAACAGGGCCTGGATGCTAATAGGCTCAGGTTGCTAACAGGGCCTGGATGCTAATAGGCTCAGGTTGGTAACAGGGCCTGGATGCTAATAGGCCGTAGATACTAATAGGCTCAGGTTGCTAACAGGGCCTGGATGCTAATGGGCTCTGGTTGCTAAATGAGCCTGGATGCTAATAGGCTGAGGTTGCTAACAGGGCCTTGATGCTAATAGGCTTAGGTTACTAACAGGGCCTGGATGCTAATAGGCTCAGGTTGCTAACAGGGTCTGGATGCTAATAGGCTCTAGTTGCTAAATGAGCTTGGATGCTAATAGGCTCAGGTTGCTAACAGGGCCTGGATGCTAATAGGCTGAGGTTGCTAAAGGGGCCTGGATGCTAATAGGCTCATTGCTAACAGGGCCTGGATGCTAATAGGCTCTGGTTACTAACTGAGCCTGGATGCTAATAGGCTCAGGTTGCTAACAGGGCCTGGATGCTAATAGGCTCTGGTTACTAACTGAGCCTGGATGCTAATAGGCTCAGGTTTCTAACAGGGCCTGGATGCTAACAGGCTCTGGTTGCTAACTGAGCCTGGATGCTAATAGGCTNAGGCTCTGGTTGCTAACTGAGCCTGGATGCTAATAGGCTCAGGTTGCTAACAGGGCCTGGATGCTAATAGGCTCTGGTTGCTAACTTGCCATTTCTCAGTCCAGGTAGCAACCAGCCTATGTTAGTAGCTCATTAAATCAGTGGTCCAAAGGCGCTGAATGGAGTTGGTTTTAATGGGGCCGATATCAAAGGGGTCCATCAGGGAATCTGTCTATAAAAACCACATCAGAAATGTCTTTTTGTTGTAATAAAACAATGAACCCTTGGTCAGTGTCTGTGCTTTTTCTGCCTAAAAGAATTTGGGACATTGGAGAAGCTAAAAATGAACTTTATTGATCTCACATTGGAGAAATGTACCTCTGCAGGTATGCCCTTGGGTCTGCTAATCTGCCTGCGGAGCAGTGTGGGGTTAAGGGTCTTACTCAGGGACCCAGATTGTCAGTGTGTGGGAGTGGGACAGGATTCCAAGCACTACACCCTAACCACTAGGCCACTCCCCTGAATGGAGAATGCATCGTTACCCCTGGCACGGGATGCAAAGCGATGCAAAGCGTTCCACCATTAGAGCCAATTCTCCACATTAAGCTCAGAATGTAACCAGAGCTGCAGGTGTAGAAACAGACCGGGCCGTAGCCAGCATCCAACGTTGACCCCTCACAGCGGCTTACAGGAGGAGGTCTGTATGCGGCTGGGTGTCCCGCCCCTCATGGGTTTGGTTTAAACATCTGGCTCCTGGAACCAGATGTTTAAATCAGGTGTGTAAACGGTTTCTGAGGCCAGTTCCCCTCAGATGTCTTCATTATGGGTTGGGGGTCCGTTTGGAGCTACTGTGAGAGCACAGCTGGCCTGATGTTCTTTCTGTGGGTGCTACCCTCTGAAGGTCTGGGGTGGTACTGGTCTGGACCAGAACCTTCCAGGTCTGTGAATAAAGGATCCCTCCCAGCTGGGTTTAAAGGTCTTTATTAAACAGGATAAAATCAGAGCTTAGATTCACACAGCATCAGGTTTACAGCCACTCTGCAGGGAAACGGGTCCATTCTGGAACCAGAGCAGTTCACAGGTCTTTGGATCAGCACCGGGTCAGCTCAGCCTGCTGTATAGTGGATGCCTGGAGGGGGCGTCCTCCTCCTCCTCTTTCGAGGCCACCTCAGATGTTTGAGGAGAGTTAAAGAAGCAGTCATCTCCACCTGCTGGAAACACAGGAGAACTACATGAGCGGTACCAATGCTCCTTCAGAACACATGATAGATGAACAGTACCGGTGTTCTGTCAGACCAGCATATCCCAGCAGACCAGCATACCCATAGTCAATACGCACGCACAAGCCACAAAATTGATGTTTATCGCTTTAGTTTTTAATGAAAAATAGACTTTAAACTGCCTCAACAGGCGTTTATCCCTTTAGTCATCTGACAGAACAACGGCACCAAAAAGAGCTCTAACCCTGGACTGAGTAGGAATTTGACTAGGCCACTGAACACACTAATCAGCTTTGATGTAAAGCTGGGCTCTCCAGCTCCAGTCTTTAACCAAAGCATCCATTAGAGCTCTGGATGGGACAGGAGGGTGGAGCTTCACCTCCACCCTGAGGTCACTTTGGCCTCCTTCCATCTGGAGGAGGACGGTCAGCGCATGTCTGTCTCCTTAAACTGGTTCCATGTTGGTTATCAGATCTTAGGGAAAACATCTCCCACTAAACCAGAAACGTATGAAGCTGACTTTCCATGGAAGTGAGCTGACTGACTGCCAGCTGAGCTGCAGAGGGCGAACGGTCTGCTGCTCCACTTCCACCCTCTTCAGGTTCTGCATCAGAAAATATTATTGGTTCTGTTGGTTTAAAAAAGGTCTAAACCTTAAGTTCTGTGGAGGAATGACTCTGACCCATTGGTCCTGCCAGAATCTGCTTCTCTGTGCCTCAAAGTAATCAGATTACCTGAGTGGATGGCCTTCAACATGAGCGGTCAGTCCTCTGATTGGGGCCTCGGTTGCCCTGCATTAGAAACCATTGTCTTCAGCAGGAGAAGAAGCGATGAAAAATCGTGAACTGATTGAGATGATTTAGTTTCAGACATTTAACTTTTTCCTTTTTGCATCCAGAGGTTTTATCAACAGCTAAATTAGAATGCTGAAACCTGTCGGCAGAATATGTTCGCTTTTATTATCCTGCTGCCTGCAGTTTGTA
>NW_015151246.1:206916-210272 GCF_000732505.1 Cyprinodon variegatus | reverse complement strand
GCCCTCCCGGTCCACAGCCCTCCCGGTCCACAGCCCTCCCGGTCCACAGCCAAAGGCTACACCCTCCCAGTCCACAGCTGAGCTTCCAGCCTTGATGGTCTGAACCTGAGACCCACTCTCTGCTCTGTGTCCTGATGGATGTACGACATCAGCCTCTTCAAGGCATTTGACCTCTGTGCTGAAAGCAGAACCCTGCAGGGATGCTTACCTTGCCATGTACACACCAGCTCCGGGTCTCCAGAATCACTCTGAGGAACCAGAACCTCCTGAAACACAGACAAGAACATCTCAGAGGAAAGCAATTCAGGTTTGGAGCATTAAAAACTGAGCCAGCTGGTTCCATCAGCCCTGGCTCTATAAAGGTTCTTTGAAGCCTGTGGTTCTATGCAGACTGGGTGAGTCAGTGCTGAACTTTAGAGTTGGAGGCATTACTTCATGAGCAGAGTTCACCAGATATCAGCAGACCTGCATCATCTGATCTCAGCTTTGTAAACGTGACGGCACCGCCACGTCACACCAACCTGTCCTTTGATCAGGTGACCTGGCAGCCAGCGAAGCCACGCCGGGTCCAGATTTAATGCTCGGGGTGGAACCATTTCCCAGCTGATAGCTGGATGCAGTGGATGTATACTGGGAACACTGGTTTAATCCCGGCGAGGCAAAGAGCTAAAGGAAAAACTCCCAGTCTCCTCTGCAGAAACCCCAAGCAGAGCGCCCCGTGGGTTCCTTACCAGTCCAGTCCTGGAGTCATAGCAGCCACAGCAGGGGAGGCTGCGGAGGCCCACATAGCCGATAAGCGAGGACAGAACCAGGCCCAGAATGCAGGTCAGGATGATTGTGGCGTTGGCTCCCTTCACCATCCGATGGAGAACAAACGTCTGGTAAGAGACAGAACACAGATGGTCACAAACAAGCAGAACCCCCAACAACCAGAACAGCACGGCATGGCATCAGACGTCTGAAAGTAGTCACTCCATCGTCTTCCTCAGGGACCATTGGCCCTCATCTTCTGGACATGTTTCTGCTCCAGCATAGCTGGTCCAGAACATAACTGCTCCTCAGCAGCATCAGGAGCTGCAGAAGCCCTTTAATCACTCAGGTGGCTGCAGTAAGGAGAGACCTGAGGAACAAGTGGGGTTCCTGAGGACCAGAGAGTCCCTGACGAACACGGGGGTAAAGGGGGGTACCTGAGGACCAGAGAGGTTCCTGAGGAACAGGGGGGTTCCTGCGGACCAGAGAGTCCCTGATGAACAGGGGGGGTTCCGAGGACTCTGGGGTTCTTGAGGACAAAGGGGGTTCCTGAGGACCAGAGAGTCCCTGATGAAGAGGGGGACCATGAGGACCAGGGGGGGTTCATGAGGATCAGAGTCCCTGAGCAACAGGGGAGGTTCCCGAGGATTGGGGGGTTCTTGAGGACCAGAGACCCTGAGGAACAGGGGGGTTCCCGAGGACTGGGGGGTTCTTGAGGACAAGGGGGTTTCCTGAGGACCAGAGAGTCCCTGACGAACAGGGGGGCCATGAGGACCAGGGGGGATTAATGAGGACCAGAGAGTCCCTGAGGAACAGGGGGATTCCTGAGGACGCGAGAGTCACTGAGGACCAGGGGGGTTCCCAAGGACTGGGGGGTTCTTGAGGAAAAGGGGGGTTCCTGAGGACAAGAGAGTCCCTGAGGACCAGGGGGGGGGCATGAGAACCGGGGGGGCTCCTGAGGAACAGAGTTGGGAGCCCCTCTGTTCAGGAGACTTGAGGAACATTCCAAGTCCCCCAGTTGGGCTAAGGAACTCCAGTGGTCTGGAGGGTGCCTGGTAGTTACCACTTTGGCACTGGGGTGGTGATGGAAGACGTCTTCATCCTCCTCCCCGTAGGTCAGGGTCAGAGAGCAGTAAGCCAAGATGAGGACTGCAGCGGCACAGGAAAGTCCAGCAGCTACCACCATCCCGCTGACCTGAGGACACATGGACACATTTTCAGAAGATTGCAGGACATGTTGTTGCAGAGACACAATACAAGGCCCAGGTAAAGTTCCTCTGCTGAGGCTGCAGACCTTCCTGCCATTTCAACAAGACATTTCTGCTTTCAGGATGCTTAAACATGAACCCAGGATGAGCCTGCAGAACACACTGCAGCTGATAAAGAACTACAGCCACCTTTAGGTCCAGTTTCCTCCATAAGGACATCAGATCTGTCCCGTCCCTAATGGGTGTTGGGATTCTACGGTTTGAAACGTAGACCTCCAACTGACTGAGGTCCAGAGCTGTAGACAGTGGCTGAATGCCCGCCCTAACCCCTGACCCCTCCATAAGGTACTACAGGGTGACACCAGTTTAGATGAGAGTCTGAACATCTAGTGGACAAAAAAGTAGTGGAAAATTTCCCACAATGCAGTGATCATCCATGGTCACTAGACGAGCAGATATAGCCCTGACTGCTTCCCTTGAGCTCTTCTTGCAAAGCATCATGGGATTTTTAGGGGGGGCAGAGAGAACAAAGATGGCGCAGGCACCGTGGGGTGACCAATGGGAGCATAGAGTAGTGGTCAGCTGTCTGAACAGTCCCTATAAAGTCCCCTGCTATTTATAGTGATGGAAGGTCAGGGGGTTAGGGGTCAGGGGTCAGGGTTTTAGGGTTCAGGGTTTAGAGGTCAGGGGGTTAGGGTTTTAAGGGTCAGGGGGTTAGGGCAGATGTTCAGACAGCCTCTACCCCAGTTTGCAGAGTTTGACCACAGATTGGAGCACAGACGCAGAACCATCAAAGGTTTTGTTAAAAAACAACAAATGGGTCCAAAGATTTTGATAAAGATACACCAACCTTTGGCGTGATGAGGGAAATTGCCCCATCTATAGATGCCTCTCTAGTCAAAGGTGACAGCATCGGAGGAAACGCGTCCAGTGAAGAAGTCACTAACTCCTAACTTAAGATGCTCCTAGAGAGAAGACTTCATTTTGAGAAATAATAATCTTCAGGGGATCATTTTCATCCACTGGACCTTCTTGTTGCCATGTTGCTGCTATGCTACGCCGCCCTCTCTGGGCATGGAGGGGCCAGGCTGGAGGTGGCCGCCACCTACCTGGATGGATGTGGCCCAGTTTGTAACCCAGAGACTGGAGACCAACATAGAGACATGGCAGGGCTTCCCACCATGTTCCATCTTGAAGATCCCTCTGGTTCTTCACATCACGTTCTGTCTAAACTAATCAAACATTGCTTTTTGCGCCGTTAACTACGAAAAGCTAAAGAAGAAGAATCCATAAAGCTCCCCGGAACCAATCCTGCTCTTGTGCCACTGCACCACAGAACAGCACTAGACTGGTTTAAATCTTATCTGATCAATTTCAGTTTGTTCACCTTAATGATAG
>NW_015151246.1:204232-205570 GCF_000732505.1 Cyprinodon variegatus | reverse complement strand
TAGTCCTGTTTCTCTGACTGTGACTAACTGGATGTGCTCTCTTCATCCTCTGACATGGGAGCTGGCTGCTTCTACTGCAGGTTGTAAAGTTCCTTGAGGTGATGTGTTTTAAATTATGCTATAGAAACAAACTGAACTGAATTATTGTGTTCTGACCAGATCCTTTTGGATCAGAACCCGGTACAGAAAACCCTACAGCTCACTAAGGGTTGATAGCGTGCTGTTCTGGGCTTGGTGAGGACCACCAAGCCTGCATCTGAGCCCCCTGAACATCTTCATAAGATAGAAACTTACCAACACAGCATTTTTCCTCTGAGATGCAAACAGCGCCAGGACACCCGGGGAGGCCAGAACCTGCCAGGAAGAGGAAGAGGTTTGGATGAAACAGCCGGTCCCAGATAGAGCAGAACCCTGCAGGCCTGGAGCTCCAACAGAACCTGAAGCTCCAACAGAACCTGGACCTGGAGAATGAGGATAGATCAAGGAAGCAGGTCTGGTACCTTACAGGTCCGATGGTACCAGAACATCAGCAGAATTTGATCTACTGGTTAAACTGGGAAATCCACCACCATCATCATCATCATCATCATCATCATCATCATCATCCTATGAAAGAGCTGCTCTTCATCCAAACCTCAGATTCAGCATCTAGAACTCTAATATCTATCAGGTCAAAGCAGAGCAGCTGACTGGTTTTAATGGAAAAACAAACATGGGCCCAGTAGAACCAGTGCGCGGCCGGTACTGACCAGTGCTCCCCATAGCGGCATCCTGCTGCTGCTCAGCGGGGTGTTCTTGCGGAAAACCGCGTCCATGAAGCCGCAGACCACGCAGAGCCCCGCGCAGGCGATCTGGAGGACGCCCAGAACCAGAACCGCTCTCTGGTTGAAGATGAAGTACCGGTACCGGTCCATTGTCCGCCTGGAAGTCCGCTGCTGGGTCTGAGGCGGCTCTGAGGGGAAAGTTCTGGTTCTGGGTGGATTCCAGTGTCTAACATCAAAGAACCGAGCGGTTCCGGTTGCAGCGGAGGGTTCGGTGACTTTCTGTGTCTGACCAGGAGGCAGGAAGTTAGTTTATCCATTAACCTGCTGACCAGGTGGGAGGGGAGGCCCCGCCCACAGGAGCAGGTGGGAGGCCCCGCCCACATGCTGTTGTTCAGAAGCAACAGGTGGTGTAGGGTCAGCTTCAGCTGATTTCTGGGGTCAGACTGGGACCTTCAGAGGGGGACTGGTTCTGCTCCGCACCGAACCAGCTCAGATCCTCCTCCTCTCTGTCCATGGAGGAGACCAGCAGCTTCACTGGTTCTGTCTGAAAACCTGGAAGCTGAGCAGGAGTTTG
>NW_015151246.1:201284-203351 GCF_000732505.1 Cyprinodon variegatus | reverse complement strand
GACATTCTTTGGAGGACCAGAATGTTCACATTCTGGACAAAGAAGACAGGTGGTTTGAGAGAAGCGTGAAGGAAGCCATTTATGTTTAGAAGGAAAAAACATCTGTTTCTATTTGCATGTTTTCTAAACTAAAACAAGGCTTAGTTGGGCTGCTGGATAAAACCTGGAACTCAACACTATTTCTGACATTTTGAATTGAAAAAGCTTCCTGGATGGAAGAGAAACGTCTTCAAACTGGGAAACAAAGTCCAGGGGATTGTTTTAAATTTTTTATTATTTTTTTTAGCATTTAGGACTAAATGTTTTCCTCACTGTGATAGGATCCAGTTTACCAGTCTGTCTGTGCTTTCCTAAGGTGGTAAAGATGCTTCACTTCAGACCAGGTCACCTGAGGGGGGGTGGATCATTAAAACCGTATTGGATGACCTTAAGCTAAATTAATTACACAGCAAATCAATAAGAGGCTTTCACTAGGCCACTGTCTTTTCTCTCTCACTCTTTAGAAGCCAGAGCTTCCTAACCACATGATGGAAACCCTCCAGGATGATCTGGTGGAGAAAAGAACCCCTGAAGCAGCATCAGACCATCACACTCCCACCACCATGCTGTGAATGAAAGACGTTTCCACAGATCCTGGAGGTCTTCTATGATTTGGCTGAACTTTGAGACTCTGTTGCCATGGAGACGGTGTCCGTTTCGCATCACTGGATCCTGAACTCTGGTCCTCACTGAGGCAGCGTTAGAGGTTTGGGTTCTTCCCAGATTTGTTTTGGTGTCAAAGTATAGTTCATCTTTTGATTCCTTCATTACTGGTCACTTTATGTCAGTAGAGTTCAATAACATCAGCAATGACCCCCCACCATGGACTGTTCCCCCCGCTGCTCTCTGGGAAGATGCTTCAAAGCATTCAACGCAGGTTCTGGAACAGCTTCTTCCCCACCACCATCAGACTGATGAACTGCTGAGAAAACTCAAAATTATATCAGACCCTGCATCACACTGACTATATCAATGTGTTTTTTTGCACCTCCCATTGTTTACATTTGATCACTGCTGCACTTTAAATAATCAAAATGTCATGAGAGCTGTACAAAACGAAATGTTTTGTACACACTGTGTCTGGGATTAATGGGAGACAAGAAACCAAATAGCAGAACGAGGTGTTCAGTTAAAAAAGAAGCATTAGAACCGGTTCAGGCTAGTTTATTTTCATGTAGCAGAAGATCCATTTTATTTCTACAGTCCTTAATTTCAGAAATATTCAGGTAACGCTCAATAAATGTCTAGGTCATCTGTAACATGTTCATAGGGAAGCAGAGCTGCTGAGAGTTCAGCTGTAGCTCCGCCCCTCGGTATGTAAACTGAAGGAACGACGTGGAAACAAGCAGCACCTCCTTGGTTCCGGGTATGGTTCTTCTGTCGCTCAGGTTGACATGGATTGCAGTGGGGGGGCGTCTTCACTGACTCCCAGCAGCTGCTGTCTCTGCTGGAAAAGCTCCAGCTCTTCTTTGTACCAGTCAGGAGCCTCAGGGCCATTTTTCCCCGTCGGCTCGTGATCGTAACCGTAGGCAACTGTGAGCTCCTCATCTTTCTGCACGGCCCTCAGCGTCCGGATGCACTTGATGGCTCCAAAACGAGGATGGACAAACCTGGGGGGAGACAAAGGAAGTGTTCAGTGCCCTATCCAAAACTCTTAAGCAAACGATCAAACTGAATCACTGCGGCAGGAAGCAGCTGACCATCGGGAGGAAACGATCAAACTGAATCACTGCGGCAGGAAGCAGCTGACCATCGGGAGGAAACGATCAAACTGAATTCACTGCGACAGGAAGCAGCTGACCATTGGGAGGAAACGATCAAACTGAATCACTGCGGCAGGAAGCGGCTGACCATGGGGAGGAAACGATCAAACTGAATCACTGCGACAGGAAGCAGCTGACCATCGGGAGGAAACAATCAAACTGAATCACTGCGGCGCAGGAAGCAGCTGACCATCGGGAGGAAACGATCAAACTGAATCACTGCGACAGGAAGCAGCTGACCATCGGGAGGAAACAATCAAACTGA
>NW_015151246.1:197119-198758 GCF_000732505.1 Cyprinodon variegatus | reverse complement strand
CTGCGACAGGAAGCAGCTGACCATCGGGAGGAAACGATCAAACTGAATCACTGCGGCAGGAAGCAGCTGACCATCGGGAGGAAACGATCAAACAGAATCACTGCGGCGCAGGAAGCAGCTGACCATCGGGAGGAAACGATCAAACTGAATCACTGCGGCAGGAAGCAGCTGACCATCGGGAGGAAACGATCAAACTGAATTCAGAGCTCCATGGCGCCTGATGGTGAGGCTGTAATGGTGGGACCACCACTTCCTGCCAGCTGCTTTTTGTTAGGGGGGCTGAGAGTCAGACAGCGTTGAGCTCAGAGGGGAAGAGATGCACACACCAACATCTGATTATATGTTATTCATCTCTGGCAGATGGACACATTTATTTAAGAGACAAATAGTTGAATTTGATTTAAAGTCATGGAGAGTTTTGGGCCATAAAACTCTTAACTAAACGATGTTCCAGAAACCGTGCGGCTCCTGGCCCGGTGCCACAGACCCCCCCGCGCTCTACTTACGGCTCATACTTGCAGTTGGGGGTGAAGGAGTGGTTGGCCTTGTGACCAAGGGAGGCGCAGTATCTGTCGGTCTGGTCAAACGGCCGCGGGACGTCGATCACAGTGTCGTCATCCAGAGAGATGGTGTTTCCATTCAGAGTCCAGTCTCTGCTGTCCACCTGAGGACAGGGAGACACTGGGAGGCTACTGGTTTACACAAAGCTGCAGCTCTGCTTAGTTTGAACCACAATGAACTTCATCTTTTTAACCAGTTCCGCCAACAGCCAAGTTAAAGTTAAAACTGGGAAATATTTATCAGTCAGTTAAAGGTCTGCATCCACCTAGGAGGATCTGGATTTCCATGGAGACAGTGTGTCCTACCTCAGAGTGTGTGATCCGAACGCCGTTATAGAAGGCCATGACGGTACCAGGCTCGGCATCGGCCTTGGCAAACAGCCCCTCCCCCGCTCCTTTAATCAGAGACTCGGCCACAAACACCCTGGAGGGACAGAACATGGAGCGCTCCGGTTAACTCCTGGTCGGGTTCTGGTTGGCTTCACAGAGAGGACCTACCACTGGCTCTCATACGGGTCCGGCAGCAGAGCGTGGGTGGCGATGCAGGTGGAGGTGGACTTGTCGTAGGAGTAGACCGGACCTTTAAGCGAGATAAAGTATTATCTGGTCTATTCACCCAACAGTGTGTTTGGTAACAGTCAACTGGGTCAAACAGAACCACAGAATCACTGCTGGAACCACAGATGAAGGTTCAGTGGTTTCTGCTCTCTTCTCTTTCACTAATCCAAATGTAGAAATCAGGCGGTTCAGCACCATGGAGGAAAACCAAACAGAACCTGGTCTGGCTGCAGCTCCAACAGCGATGCTTCTAGAACAGCTAAGGCCCCGTCCACACGAAGCCGAACCCTGGCCTAAACGCACACATTTTTCACCAAACCAGCCTCTCATCCACACGAAGCCGGCGTTTCGGGGGTCTGTAAACGATCTTTTTTTTATTCAGCCTTCAGAGTGGGAAGATTTTGAAACGCCGTTTTCGCGTTTCCATCTTTAAGCTCTAACCGCATTTTTTTTTCTTACACGCGTCCATCATAGCGTCGCCTCTAAACACGCAGGCGCGACACAGTATCACAACAACAATG
>NW_015151246.1:193298-194818 GCF_000732505.1 Cyprinodon variegatus | reverse complement strand
ACCAGTCTGACCGGTTACCAGTCTGACCGGTTACCAGTCTGACCGGTTACCAGTCTGACCGGTTACCAGTGGGACCCTCTGACCTGTTCCCAGTGAGACCCTCTGACCGGTTGCCAGTGAGAGCAACCGGATCCCAGTGAGAGCAACCGGATCCCAGTGAGAGCAACCGGATCCCAGATAGACTAACTGGTTCCCAGTCCTCCCCCAGTTGGCTAATGGAAGCTCTTACTGCTGGCTGTGATCTGGAAGCGGGTCCTCTGGTTCTGGTGGGAGGCCAAGCTGGCGAGTCGAGCCTCGATGATCTCTCCGTCTACAAAGCTTCCATAGAGCGCCGTGCGGCCATCTGGGTAGATGTAGGCAATGGCGTTCCCGGTCATCTCTCCTTCCTCGTTGACCTGCCCAAACACGCAGCCCCCGTCCTGACCACGGGGTTATCCACGGTCAACCTCTGCCATCTCTGACACACAGTCAGTGCGCTGGGTTCACTCACAGGGTAGTAGATCCAGCACTCCCCACAGCGGATGTTGTCCTTGTACTGCCCCTTGAAGACCAGGTGGCCTTCTCCATCTAGCTCCTGAGCCGGCCCGTTCAGCTCGCCGTCCACGTAGGTCCCATGGAGGACACCGCCATCTTCATGTGTATACACCCCCTGGCCCTGTAGACCGTCATCCACATAGAACCCTTCCAAGGTGCTGCAGGCGAGGCAGAGAGAAGGCTGCAGTGAGGGTCAGGCTCTTTTTAAATTTCTATTCATTCTATTTAAAAGGATGACAACATTAGAGTTGTAGGGAAGCGCCTGTTTCACCGGTTGCAGTTCCTAATTCTCCCGAGTGGTGCTCGACTTTACACGAGGGAATAAAGTGAATGTGATTGGTCGTTTATAAAGGGGGCGGGTTCACAAGCTTTTTGGTTGTGGCCTGTATGTCGGAAGCATTGTTACTACCCGATCCGTGCTGCGCAAGCCCCAACAGATATCCATCCAGGTGTCCATAAATAATGTAATTAAGGTTCTAAAACTACTTATTTCTCTCCTTAACTGACTAAAGAATGCTAATACATCAACACAGCATTCTTTAGTCAGTTAAGGAGCGAAATATGTAGTGACTTTTGTGAGACAATTTTGAAGCTATTTCCATTTTCTCCGTTAAACAGCTTCGCTGACGTCTTCATGGGACACGCTCAGAGCAGTAAATCTGATTAAACCATGTTAATCTGCATTTTAGTTGTTTCTTTTTTTTTAGATTATGCACTATATACCATAAGGTTAACACGAAAGGAAAACATAAACCTCAAAATTACTAGATTTATGTTTAAATCCAAAGCTGATAAAGTTAGCTCCTGAAGTAGCGTAGTATCCCATTCCGGTGCAGATCAGGAACAGAGTGATAAACCAGAAAGGATTTTAATGCTTTTATTTTCTCAGGAAATACATTATTAACCTTTAACACATTATAGTTTAGGAAGTTTAATATTTTTGGAGATAGAAAAACGTCATTTAGGTTTTCTTAACAAAAAAAAAA
>NW_015151246.1:187089-190400 GCF_000732505.1 Cyprinodon variegatus | reverse complement strand
GAAAACTTCTGTATTCATTCATTTCCTGCTTTGTGTTTCAACGTTTATGTTTGCTAAGCAACAGAGCATACGGCGGTAAAACCCGCCTAAGGGTAGACCTGGTCGAATTTACAGCCTAAACTCTTCCGGTCTCCTTATTTTCAAGGACTTCGAAGGATCCAGTCTAGGTAGACCGCGTCCTTGGAGGACCCGTCCTAGGTTTTCGAACAGAGCCCTGGTCTTTGATTTCTCCAGATTCAGCCTGACTGACTTTAAGAGAAACTCCAGCAGACTCAGGTGGAGGCATCAACAACCACCTGGATCAAAGACTACCTGACAGACAGACCACAGGCTGTTAGACTGAAGGCTCAGCTGGCTGATCTAGCAGCACAGGAGCACCACAGGGGACGGTACTCTCTCCATTCCTTTTTCCTCTATCACCTCTGACTTCCAGGACCAGACTGAGTCCTGTCATCTGAAGAAACCCTGTGATGACTCTGCAGTCATTGGGAGCATCAAAGATGGAGCAGAAGCTGAGGACAGAGAGCTGGTGAAGCGCTTTGTGGCATGGTGTGGAAACAATCATCTGATCCTGAAGGTCAACAAACCAAGGAGATGATTGGTTAACATCCTGGGAGAAGAAGTGGAGGAGGAGTAGAAATCCCTTGGTGTTCACCTGGACAACAACCTGGAGACACGACTGGGAAGCCGTCTCCATGAAGGGACAGAGCAGACTGGACTGAGCCAGTTAGAAAGGAATGATGAGAGACTGCACTGCAATAACTGAACCCTGACTGCAGTGGATTATATGTGGCACTGATTTGGAATAGAACATTTATTTCTGATTCAATTGGATTCGTTTAAGCTTGTTGGCTGATAATTATGCTGTTAATGGATACCAGTGGTGAGGGAATTTGATTAGCTTTGCCTGGTTCTGCAGTGCTGCTGAACCAAGCTCTGTGGTTCCTCACCTGTTTGGTATTCAAGCTGATTCTAATCTGGACTTTTAACAGGATCTCAGCTGCACCACTAACCAATCCACCTGACATCTCCTATTAAAGCAGAGCAGGCCTGAGTGGAAGCATGCTGGGAGCCTTAGGGTTGGTTAGAGCCTGGTAAAGGGGGTTGGGGGGGTTCATGATCTGATGTATGGAAATGTTCTACTGACCGGTCCAAGTGTCCCTGTCAGACATTACCTTCCATCGAAGAAGAAAAACTTCCCCTTGCCGTTCTTCTCTCCATGGATGAAGTGTCCTTCGAAGCGATCACTGGAGGAGTACGTCACTGTGCAGAAACCATGAGGCTGACCGTCTTCATCCAACGGGCCTAAACACACAAATGGTTCTGGTGAATAGACTCTTCAATCTGAGCACATCCATCATCTGAGGTCCATCTCCACTGAGGTGTCCTCTGAAGGTCAAACCTGCAGAGTAAATGATTCATCTACAGCATGAAGCTATCCTAACTAGGCTGAACTAGCCGTAGCATCCTTGGCAGCAGCAAAGACTGCTCATGTTTGAATCACTGGATGAATCCAGTCTTGTTCCTCTGCATAGAACCCCTTCAGTTTCATGGACCCAGTGACGGATTAAGTTATGGATGGACCTCCATCTGCAGTCATTGGGCTCCATTTCACAAACTCAGATTCAAATACTCAAGTCTAAATGGATCCAGCCTAAAGTCTAAATTGAGCCAGCCTAAAGTCTAAATGGATCCAGCCTAAAGTCTAAATTGAGCCAGCCTAAAGTCTAAATGGATCCAGCCTAAAGTCTAAATTAATCCAGCCTAAAGTCGGTAACTCTGAGTGTTTGGTTTCACAACGGCTGCCATCCATTAGTTCAATCAACTCTAACTAGTTTCCTAGAGTTTAACAAGTACGTAACAAGTGTGAAATCCATTATCAGTGGAACACCGATTCATCGAGTCACCATGACAACAGGAATTTCCGATTTCACCTGACTGGAACTAGAGATTTTAATGCAGAAATAAAATAAATGGAGAAAGTGTTTAAAACAAACATCAGCAGAGCTGCAGCTGCAAAGGAAAGGAAAACAGTGTGGGGAGAATTAGTATATGTAGAATGGTGGTGATCATTGTATCTTTTTAGGTGAAATCGCCTGTCAGCAGGTGGAGATGGAGTCTAGAATTGTTGTTCTATCAGGGACGACCTGTTCATCGTCTCATGGGTTACTCCTTAGGTTGATCCTGTCTTCCAGTAAATATTCAGTGTCTGTCTGACTGCAGGTGTTTTCTATGATGCTGTTATCAGCCATCATTGTTCTCTCCCTGATATAATCCAGCTGTGTTAAAGAAGTCTGTAGGCTGCTAATGAGGACGGATCAGGTCTGGGATGGATTAGGAGGTGAAACGGTAGCACTGAGAACTTTCTGAATAGAAAGGACATCTAGATGCTCTCTAAAATCCTCTTCCTAGAAATATTTCATTCTCTTTGAATTAATGCCCATCATTCTTTGATTGGATCCTGGTCTGAAGGACAGGCTGCCTGTTTTGAACACCTAATGTCTCTAACGGACCTACTGACTGATTTCCTGATTGTTCTCACAGAACTAAGACAGAACTCTGCTGATCAGGAACTAAAACGAGCCGATTGGCTGGAAGGAGGGCGGAGCCAGAGGGGACAGTTTATGGAGGAAAACCTGCTGCTGACCAGGTTAGCTCTGACAGAAGATTACCATGGTAACAGAAAGAGGATCTTCTGTAAACCTGCTGCTTTGAATATTGATTTAAAATCAGTTTATTTTCAGGTGATCTTTCAGATTAAAGCTGATCTGAAACAGGAAGTAAAACCACGTGTAAGAAGCTGGATGTGGATCTCTCTACAGGTGAGCATCAACACTGACCAAGTGACAGGCCACTGCCTGGAGCGCCATCTGCTGGCAGTGCCCACAATAACAGGATGAAAAACAGAAGAGTTCAATGTAGGTATTATAAAAACCATGGATGCTTTTGTTGCTGGCAAGTCCAGCAGAGTTGAGTTTTGAACAACAGAGGGAAAAGGAGCTCTGCATTGGCGTTTTAGAACAAAATTCCTCCAACCTTAAAGGACGGTTGGTTTTCCTTCAGCTGGGATCTAAGAGCTCCTCTACTGTGTGACCTGTGACCACTATGATGGCACATGGTGGTATGATGTCACCTATGGAGAACTAAATGGAAAACAGGAACTTATCTGCAATGACACTTTGAATCTAACCCTCTAACTGAATATGTAATAGTGACCATCAAACTGAATAATAGTGTCCATCTAACTGAATAATAATGACCATCTAACTGAATAATAATGACCATCTAACTGAATAATAGTAAGCATCTAA
>NW_015151246.1:177436-185968 GCF_000732505.1 Cyprinodon variegatus | reverse complement strand
ATCTAACTGAATAATAGTGATCATCTAACTGAATAATAGTGGAATAATGTTGGGGCAGGTCATCCTGATTCAGCCTCAGTCAAAGTTCGGAGGTCTGGATTGGACCTTCAGCTGATCCAGATCCTCTGTGCACATGGTTCCTATCAGAACACGGTGGTTCCGGTGGACTGGGTCTGACTCAGCTCCTGACCCACCCGGCTGAACTAAGCAGGACCGAACCGATTCCACCCACGCCGCACCCAGCGACTCCTGGATCGGACTGCAGCTCCACTGCAGCCCCAGGCTCCGCCGGGGCCCAGCCCGCCTCATGGAGGCTCGGTTCGGACCCATTAAGCTGCCAGAGCGGAACCGAACCTGGTCCTCATCATCCTCACAGACACCGACATGCAGCGGCGGTACCGACCTTCCACCACCTCCTCCAGAACCTCCTCCTCATCGCTGTCCATGCTGCAGGCCCACAGGACCGGAGCTGCTGCCGCCACGAGGGAAGGGGGCGGGGCTACACGTGTGACTGAGCGTGAACTTTAACCCTTTGATCTCTGTCAGAGAGACCGCGCTTTGATTGGTCCAGAACCAGAGGGGTTCAGCTGGGAGAGTTGGAGCAGAGGGCTGAGATGGTCTGGAGGAGCTTCTCCTCCATGGAGGGAGGAGAACATCTGCTCTTCTTTAGCTGCAGCTAGATGCATTTTAATGCCTTCAACATTGGAAGAAGATCAGGTTAGAGGTGCAAACATCTGAGGAGAAGGAACTTCCATGATCCTGTTTGGGTCAGAGGCTCCATCTCTGAGGTCTGACTGTGACAAACGGATAGAGAGTTTTAACCCCGGTGCTTTGAAAGGTGCTGTATTGGGAATATAATCTGAGATGAAGACGGAGGCTCTGGTGAGAGAAGCAGAGGGAGCTAAAGGCTGTGATTGAGAATTGAGACCAGAAGAAATTAAATCACTATATAGAGAGAGCTGAAAAAGCTTTAAGGAACTTTAGGAGCACAAACACCAACTAGGCAGGTGTGGAATATGATGCATCACATGGCTGGGATTACCAATAAAACTGGGATTAGCAAAAGAACCTGGATTAGCAACAGAACTGGGATTAGCAACAGAACTGGGATTAGCAAAAAAGAAAAACTTGGATTAGTAATAGAACTGGGAATGGCAATTTAACTGGGATAATGAATATAACAAGGGTTAGGAAAAAACTTGCATTAGCGATAGAATGGGGATTAGCAATAGAACTTGGATTAGCAAAAGAACTGGGATTAGCAACAGAACTGGGATTAACAACAGAAATGCGATTAGCAACAGAACAGGGATTATCAAAACAATGCTGATGCTGTACCGCTCCAATAGAAAGGGATTAACAACAGAACTGTGATATGAAACAGAACGAGAATTAGCAACAGAACTGGGATTAGCAACAGAACAGGGATTAGCAACAGAACTGGGATTAGCAACAGAACAGGGATTAGCAACAGAACAGGGATTAGCAACAGAACAGGGATTAGCAACAGAATAGGGGTTAGCAAAAGAACTGGGATTAGCAACAGAACAGAGATTAGCAACAGAACAGATATTAGCAACAGAACTGGGATTAACAATAGAACTGTTTAGAACTATTAGAGCTATTAATATAACTATTCTCTGGAGGGATTTGTTGGAATTACAGTTGATGGCAGGTTAAGGGAAGGAATGGGATTAAACTTTTAGACGTTCCTGGGAGTACTCTTTCAGGGAAATACTGGTTTTAGTAGCATATCATATATAGTACAAAAGCACGATTCCATTAAAAATAAAAATACAACAGACAATATTAAAAGAGTTTATATAGTAAAAAAACGAATATCCTCTAGATATAGAAAGAAAAAATATCTGCACATTTATTGAGTGCCAGAAGGTTTCAGGTTAAAGTGGCTCATTGGTGCTCTGGTCCACTTTAGGTTGATAACGGGATCCCTCAGGGCAGTGGCTTCAGTCCTTTCCTCTTTAAGCTTTGGATTACACCCTGGCAGATCTTTATTTGCTGATTATGAACTTGTTGATGAAATGTAAAACATCTGTTTAGTTAGATAAGGTGCCAGACTGGGCTGATAGATGGGATTTAGAGGATCAGTTTTTAAAACTACTTTAGTGGTTCTGGGAAGGAAAAGGTGAGCAGCAGCTCACTCTGTATGGTGAACATGTAGAAAGAATCAAGTCATTTAAGATCCTTGGAAATATGATGGATGAGCCACTTGGACATAGAGATTCAGAAAATAGATAAATAGAAGAGCAGCTGTAATTAATGACATTTGATGCGTTTTAAACTGGGAAGAGAGGAGTTTTCTGTGGCTCCCAGCTTATGCTGGATGGAAATAAAATGGCCACTATGGAAAGACATTAACATGCTAAATGTTGTCCTCCATACTCAGAATCTAGAAGGATTATTTTAAGGCATTGACTGATCTGGGATGCAATTTCTTCACATTAAAAGTCATTTCAGGACATGGAGCTTCCCTAAAAGAGAGAAATACTTTGGTTGTTTTAAAAGAATGTGGATTATGTTGGGAAGTATATGAGTGTTATTTATATTTTATGACCTGAGGAGGGCAGCAGTGCACTAAATGTGCCCAGGAAGAAGAAGAAGGTTCTGATGGAGAATCCAGCCCATGTCCTGCAGGCGTGGGGTGGAGCAGAGCTGTACAGACACGTCTTCTCCTCTAATACTTTGGTAAAGCTGGCAGTGGAACATGGCTCCAGAAGCGCCGGTCCTCCTGGCTGCCGTGAGCCTTCTGTCTGCCTTCCATATGGGTGAGTTCCTGTACTGGTTCTGGTCTGTCCTGATGGACAGCCAAGGTCCATTTGGCAGTCCCTGTGGGCTGAACGCCTCCTCCTTTTCTGGGCGTTTTCTCCTTCTAGAAATGTGCTCTAGATGTGTTCAGCTCCTCTGCTGCTACGTTTGACCTTGCAGGTCCTCTAGAAGAAGGTGAGGAGTTCTGTCAGATGATCCAGAGCAGAACTTCTGCTGGTTTCTGTTTGAGCCTCCAGCCTCCCGTTGCTCTCAGTCTATGCTGGTTTCCCTCTAACGTGGATTCATTCACTGGGCGTCACTGATAGGCCATATCTCTGATTGGCTGCTGCCCACATGATGATGATGCCACCACTGTGTTTCCCTAAGCACCCCCTCCATTGGCTGAGAGTGTTCAGGGTGTGAAACGTCTCCAAGCTTCTAACCTTTAGCTCTACATCTAACATCCACTTCCTCCTTCCTCTGACTCCCTCTAAAGCTGTGCTCTGTCTCCAGGGTACCTGGCCCGCAGAGTGGGATGGTCCAGAATGGCTCATAAAATCATGCCCCCTGCCGTGTCGGGTCCTCCGGAGTTTGAACGGACTTTTCGTGCTCAGTAAGTCTGCCGTCTGATATATTCTGTTTCCCTTTTTGGGGCGCACTTACTTTTTCAGAAACCTTTTCATTATGGCTTTCTAAAACCCTGCTGGCGTGGCGGAGGTCAGCCTGTCCAATAAAGAGGCAGTGAAGCAGATGATCCAGGTGAGGAGGAAGCAGCGGTTGTTGGAAGAGTGGCTGCAGCAGAGGATGCATTCGCATCTCTTTAGTTGACTTTTAGAGCGCCGTCACTGGCTTGTGACTTGTCATGTCGCTGTGAAAAAAACTTCCAAGTCAATGGCTCTTTTCGAATTTATGGGCTGTGTCCTCAGAAGTATCCTCATTGTCCTTGGATATCCCAGGATTCATTGCAAGACCAAGCAAACGGCTGCTCCGTTATCTGAAACGGTGCTTGGTGCAGAACAGTGGTGAATATTTATGAAGTTCAGTTTAATAAAATAAGTGTGAATAGTTCCGTCTGAAATGAATGAAAATAGTTGTTTTAATGGTTATAGAGTCATATATGTTGCGGTAATGTTTGGTTTATCTAAAGGTTTTTATCTGTTACTGTGTAAATGGGTTTGGCTGGAATTTAAGGACAGATTCTAATAGATCTGCATTGTGGGGACTATAAATCTGATAGGATTTTATTTTTTATTGCTGTTTTGTACAATATGCTTAATTAAGTATTTTTTGTTGTTGAATATTAGAGATTTTGCAGATATATTTTTTATACATACATTGTTTAGATTTACTTTCTTTCTAGCCTAGAATAGAATAGAATACAATAGAAAATCTCTTTATTTAATTGTCCCACAATGGGCAAATTTACAGCACCTGTGTTGGTTCCTGACCGTCTTTGGATTATGTCCTCTGTTGCTTCCTAACAGTCAGTTTCTGTCCTCTGTTGGTTCCAGACCTGCCTGGGTTCATGAGCTTTGTCGGTGCTTGACTATCATTGGTTTCTGGGTTTTGTCGGTTCCTGACCTCTGATGGTTCCTGACCTGTGTTTGTTCCTGACCTTCTTCACTTCCTGATCGGCATCAGTTCCTGAACTTTGTTCTTGACCTCCGTTGGTTCCTGACTATCGTTGGTTTCTGAGCTTGGTCCGATCCTGACCAACAGCTGCTTAACTGTCTCTTCTCAGTGACACTCTCTTTGTCTCTGTGAGATTATCTTATGACCACAAAAGTGGATTTTAACCCAAAGATAAAAAAAGACAAAACTTTTTAATTTTTTAAAAACTTTAATCCCTGTGAACAAAGTCTAGTGGAGCTTTTCGCTAAGCCTGTCTGTATAAACACAACCGTTTTTTAGTGGCCTCTGAGGTTTGTAGAGGTCAATCGTTACCATGGAGACCAAGGGCCGGAACAAAAGGTTAGGGAGGAGGTGGCAGGTGCTGGACAGGCTGGAGCATCATGGATGTTCTTCATATGAAGGCGTTCCTCTCTGTAGATGTTCCACCGGCAGCTTTGTGTGTTTGCAGTCAGAACTGTGTGGAGTTCTACCCCTTGTTCCTGGTCACACTTTGGACCTGCGGGATTTTCTTCAACGAGGCGGCAGCTGCAGGAACAGGTCTGCTCTATATGGTGGCCCGGCAGATCTACTTCAACGGCTACATCAAGTCCACCAGGAAAAGGTTCTCTGGCCTCCTTAGCCGTCCTGCAAGAACCAGCAACAGGTCAGATCCTGGTGATGAGTTCTGTCTGCTTGCAGGTTACCGGGCTTCTATCTGACCCTGGCCGCACTCTTCACGCTGTCCCTTCTGGCTCTGACTGGAGTGGCAGCCAGGATACTGGACCAGTACTTCCACATGAATGGAGGAGGACTGCAAAGCCTGCTGTGTTGCCCGGTCCGGCCTGACTCTGCCGGGCCCGGTCTGACCCATCCCGTGTTCTCCTCGTGGATAAAGTGTTTGGGTATTAAAGGTCATTCTAAGACGCTTCAGCGTTTCTCCAAAGATCAGCTGAGGTGGCTGTAAATGTGCTCTAAAAATAAAAGTGGATGTTTTTGGCTCCCAGAGGCTCTGTGTGGATGTGAGGATGGGCTCCATACCGGGACATGTTGGTATCCAAGGAAACGAGGGAGCAGCCAAAATGGCTGAAAGATCAACAATGTTATTATATGTCTTTGGAAATCGGAAACAGAGAAGCTACGGCGATAATCAGAAAAAGAATGATGGAGAAACGTCACCATCTGAATAATTAATCCACTGATTGAAAAACTGAAAAAACTGACCAGATTAGGATTAAATGAAATACTCTGTTATCAGTAATGATGAATGTTTAGACTGAAACCGCAGAGAGTGCTGCTCATATAATACTGTAGGAAATACGAGGCTGAGAGAAATCAAAGATAAGGCAGGAAGCTTCATTAAAGCTGAAAAATGTAAAAATGTTAGAGGATTTTGGTGCTTTTGAAATAATTTCTTTTGATAGAAAGTCCTGCCATGGACCATGATTCCTGCTTCATACAGCAGGCAGTGGTATAAACAAAAACAAAGATAAACCAAAGAAGAAAGATAAACCTAAGCTAAGCTAAGCTAGCTGACCCCCTAACCACTAACCCTTCACTATCTAGTGTCACTCTAATGTCCCATAGCTATGGTCCCACTTGTTGGACAGGGAGTATGGCAGGCCATGTTATCATAAAATCGGCTTTACCACACTTTCATTCAAGATATCTTGAATCGGTTTTTGACTAGACATAGTTAATATATCTGAATCTATATTTAGACTATAAAAAATCCTATTCTCAGATATCTCTAATTCAATCTGACTAGTCTGAATATCATCAGATATCACACTTTGTTCATTAATTAAATTCATTAAAAAAAATGTATCAAATTACCTTCTTATTCAAGATATCTCTAAGGTATTTTAAGATATCTTAAAGCAGGATTTGACTAGTGGGAAGTAAATTGCAGATATCTTGAAAGAAAATAATGATTTGGCAAATAAACGTTATGTATGGCAGGCCCTTTTATCATAAAATCAACTTCCTCTGACTGTCCATAGTTACTTTACCATATCAAAGAAAAAGTTTTGACTGGGAAAAACTAAATTTCGACTATCCTGAATAATAATTGAAGATATTTGGTATTATATTATGACTACTGAAAATAACCATTCAAGGTATCTTGATTTACATTTTGGAAAGTCAAAATGCATTGTGAGATCTCTCAAATGACCTCACCTGATTCATTATTTAGAGTCACACATCCAGCATTACAATCAACATATGTCAAAGGTAACCACATTTGACATTTTTTGAAATAATGAAATAGCCCCCTACACTGAAAAAAATCTAAATCTAGATAAGTCATTTTTTCCTAAAATAAGTGCATTTGTTCTTGGATTGAGGAGCTAAAAGAGACATTTTGCCAATGGAACAAGACAATTTACACTTAAAATAAGAAAACACAATTGCATTGTCTTATTTCAAGTGCATGTTATTTAATTATCTTATTTTAAGATTAAAAATACTCATTCCATTGGCAAGCTACCTTACAGTATTTACCTACTCAAATTAAATGTAAATACACTTAGTTTAAGAAACTTTTACTTATTTCTAGATCGTTTTTCCGGTGTAGTGCTGTCACTGAGCTGTCCAAACAGTTGCCTGCAGAATTTTGGGCTTTCAAAATGCCAAAATACAGAAAGGACTCAGCAGGATGGGATCTATGGAGAACAACAACTTTGTGAACTCGAAGGCTGTTCCAGAAATATGCGGTGAATTTCTTCAGGGAAGTTAGTGAGCAGCCAGATATTCAAGCTCCGTGGCACACTGCGGCCGGTCTCACGGTCGACCCGATTCTGGAGCTCAGACTTCGGCCCGCCGCTCTCTGCTGCTCCCTCTTCTGACCGGCGGCGGTTCTTTTAGGGACCATCAACACATTTTTTAATCAAACATTCCGAAGAAATAAAAATAAATTCCTTGTCTTGTGGCCAACTGAAACAAAACCAATGGTAAATCTCTCTACTAGATGATATAAATGAGGCACATCTTTTTCATTCAAGTTTTTTTTTATATATTTTTAATTAATTTTAGTATTTTTCTTCAATAGCTTCTATGTTATGTGAATCACTGACTCAAAATCAATGGGAACTTGCTGGTGAAGATTCTCAGTCATCCAGGTCAGAGTCATTCCAAAAAAAGTAAAATGAAAATTAAATTCACTAGATTTTATCCCCAAGTTTTAAGACGTTTCTCTTCCATCCAGGAAACCTTTTCAATTCAAAATGTCAGAAATAGCGTTGAGTTCCAGGTTTTATACAGCAGCCCAACAAAGCCTTGTTTTAGTTCAGAAAACATGCAAATAGAAACAGACGAACGAGTCCACCCCTTAGGAATTGGAGTCATTTTGGGTTCTTTTTTAGCCTGCAATGCTAGATGCTGCTCTATGCCTCTGAAAGGGGGGCTGTTAAGGTCAATTGTTGGCTTGGCTGCCCAGGAGAGATGTTTTGTCCCCTACATCAGGGAGGGGGTTTGAAACGATAGCGGGAAGGAATGAACTCTATAGCTGCATTGTGCTGTTAAAAATCTACAATCCAACACCTGGAGGGTGGGTTGCTGATCTGTCTCCATGGTTTCCAGGACTTTCTGGGTCACTGAACTGGATCCCTGTGCGCTGCTGATGTTGATGAAGGAACTCAGCCAAACAAAGGTGGATCGGGAACAGCCTGAGGAAATGAAACCAGACACTTGGTGTGATATTCTAAACAGTTTATTAACACAAATCTACAGCCCCACTTCAAACTGGATCTGACTGGTTCTTTTGGGGGAAACCATGCGGTCCACATTCAGCCAGCTATAAGCTCCTCATCCACATCAAACATCAGGAAGATCTCTGAAGCTCCTCCATCTCTGGCCCGTAGAAGAGAATCCTGTAGTTAAAATCAAAATCCTGGTCCAGCAGAGGGCGCCATGCGCCTGAGGAGAGGATCTTCTGAACTCTTCAGAATTTAATGTAAGCCTGACAGACAGAAGAAGAAGCTTTAATCATATCATCTTCACATTTCCATTCGACCACATCATAGGTCCACAACCAACCGGCTTCTAACCCTGCCCCTAAAACCCATGGCCCTAAAACCCATGGCCCTAAAACCCCTGGCCCTAAAACCCCTGACCCTAAAACCCCTGGCCCTAAAACCCCTGACCCTAAAACCCCAT
>NW_015151246.1:173301-177305 GCF_000732505.1 Cyprinodon variegatus | reverse complement strand
CCCCATAACCCTAAAACCCCTGCCCCTAAAACCCCTGCCCTTAAAACCCCTGCCCCTAAAACCCCTGCCCTTAAAACCCCTGCCCCTAAAACCCCTAACCCTTAAAACCCCTGCCCCTAAAACCCCATAACCCTAAAACCCCTGCCCCTAAAACCCCATAACCCTAAAACCCCTGCCCCTAAAACCCCATAACCCTAAAACCACAGACCCTAAAACCCCATAACCCTAAAACCCCTGCCCCTAAAACCCCATAACCCTAAAACCCCTGCCCCTAAAACCCCTAACCCTTAAAACCCCTAACCCTTAAAACCCCTGCCCCTAACCCTGAGTCTGAACATGACTACCTCACCATGGCAGATAGCTACTGATCCTAAAGGCAGTTGAGTTAATTTCTGACTCTAAAACCTTTAAAATACCTTCATCTAATTACCTTTTTATCATGTCATTGGAATCCATGCCTAACCATTAAATATTTATAATTTTGAACACCTGATGAGGACTTTATCATTGAATCTAACCAGTGTCAGTGGACTTAATACCTTAACAGGATTACTCTTTTCTTAACCTAAAGTCAGTGGACTAAAAGATAATCCAAGGTTGACAAACCAAATGTTAAACTTTAATATTTTATCTTTTGAAAGGAAGATAACTACTGATCCTAAAGGCAGCTTACTTAATTCTTGACTCCCTATAAAATCTCTATACACTGTATCTTACATTTCAATAAAGGGTTTATCAACAACACTAAAGTTTTGAAATCTTTACCTTTAAATAATACATTCATACCAATATTAGCCTCAAAAATGAAGTTCTAAGAAACGTTTCCCTCTACCTGCCTCTCTTCCCTTGGTTTACACCTGCAGGGAGTGGAGGAGGCAGAGTTTACATGCCAGAACGGCGGGGGTCGACTTTTAGCCCATTCCAGGACGGTCTACCCTGACTCTGCTTCCTCCATTGATCTAAAATTAATATTTATATGATTATCTTCAATTATTCTTAAACCTCTAAAAGACCTAGCGTATTATTACCCTTATACTCCATTTAGAAACTCATAGTGCTCATCAACTTACCAGGACAGCTAGCTGCTAACCCTAATATTAATGGGATCCGTACCCAAACCTAATCTTTTAGTAATACTCATAGTATTTATACTATGAGTATTTATATATAAAGATAAACCAAGATTACTAAAGGCAGTTGACTCAATTCCTTTAAATCTAACCCAATTGACTGAATCCCTAACTCCAATATGTCAGTGTCCTTAATGCGTTACCACGATTCCTCTTTACTTAACCTTAAATCAGTGGACTAAACAGATAACCCAAGGTGATATTAAGCTGTGATATCTAACCCTTTGTGATGAAGTCTTAACTTGACTACCTTACCACCACAAATTACTACTGATCTTAAAGACAGCTGAATTAATTCCTGACTCTAATTCCTTTAAACCTCTTAATTTATCTTTTTATCACCTTACCAGGACAGCTAGTCACCCAGCCTTAAACCCTAACCATTTAAAATTGAAAAACTCAACAGACCTTAATCACTAATCATAACTTGATTGAATTAAACCAAAAATACTCTTCATTTTAATTCTATAATCCTAAAACTTAACCAATATACCCTTATCTGATCTTCAGTTTTATAATATGAATACTTGTTTGGCTGTGGATCTGAGAGATACCAACAAACGCGGCCGGCCCGTGCAATGCCTTTGATCCTCTAGCCAGCTGCCCTAGTCGTCGGACTGGGTGTGTATGTGTGTGTGTCATCGGGTCATCGAGAGTGTGTCTAACGCCTACCCCTAACCGTAGCATGCATGCAGCAACAGAGAGGGAAAACAGGAAGAACCTCCAGCAGAAGCAGAACCAGCCTGCTGAGACCGATGGAGCTGAACCAATAGCGGAACATAGAAGCACAGGGAACTTCTAGAAAGAGAAGTTTAGTGTCTGCATCTGGGATAGAAACGCTGAACTCTAAGGAGAGACTGGCTGAGCTTTACTGGGACGGACTGGACCAACTGGATCATCCAGAGCAGGACTGGTCCAACAGAACCAGCAGCATTTTATAGTTAGAAAGAAAAGCTCTTTAGACTAAACAGTTTCCAAATGACAATTATTGACATCATCATTTTAAACATACTTTACATTATTTAATGGGACATTTAATATAAACACTTAACACCATTTAACATAAATGCTGAATCTACTGCTTACATGGAACGCTGATTTATTTTAGTCACATTTATTATTATTATTTCATTCATGGAATAATTTGGCCCTCAGATTTTCTAAGCAGCCGAAGCGTTTCAGCCTAACTGAGCTGCTCCACCTGTGAAATCTAGCAGCTAAAACTGGAGAACCTCCACCTCTCTGACGGTGTTTCTCCCACTGCAGCAGTGAAAAGGAAACATGAGGCAGATTCAGCTAAAATGTCATGGCCAGAGCTCTCCATGATGAGCTTCTGGTGCAGCGTGATGATGACAAAAAGGAGCTTTTTAAAGCTGCTTAGTTTGTTGCAGAAAACAAAATGGCTTTAGCCATAATTCTACATATATATGGACTGATCTGAGGTAAGAATATATGAAGCTATATGAAGTTTATTTTTTATCTGCAAGGTTTTGAACCTTCCAAATCTGTTCTTCCTTTAACCGAACAGCTCAGGAAGGAAAAGATGAACCAGGGAAAGGTCAGCAGCAGACACAACAGCTAGGAGGACAAAAGGTGGGAAATGAAAGCTTCATTAATCTGAGTTACGATTAGCACAAGAGGAGACCCCCCCCCTCCCCCCCCTCCCCGATAAGAGAGAGCCAACGTGATCAGAGGCAGGAGCAGCACTGACCTCACTGAGCAGAGCCCAGACGTCTGAGTCGGACCGGACCACCAGGCGCAGAGCTGTGATTGGCTGCAGAGCTTTCTTGATCTCCCCTTCAGCCACTCCATTGGTAAATTCCCCTGAAACAAACACAGCCTGATCACTGTCTGTGGTGTGTTTACACAGTTACCATGGCAACACAGCTTTTCTTTGGACATAGCTGATGACTTCTGTCTACAAACCCTTCAGACAAACACTGGTCAGCCAGTGTAAGTCATCGGGGTCATGAGGCGGACCAGCTCGGTGTTTCTGAAGACGTTTCCTCGCCCATCCAGGAGGCTTTACTCTGGGATAAAGCCCTGAAGTCTTTAAGCAGCATGGAAACGATCTTCCTGAGCACATCCCAAGTCAGATGCTAATGACAGACCCCGTCATTCTCCCAGCTGTTGGAACCTTTTGTTGTGGAGGGGGTCTGATGGAATTTCTTGCTGGAAATGCTTGGAAGCTGAAACCTCAACCCTCCCTCTCTGCTCCTCTATGATGTTTTTCTCTTTCACAAACATGGCTTCATTCACCCCTCCTTCAAACCATCCCTCCTCTCTGTCCAGCATCTGAACATTTTGGTCTTCAAAGGTGTGTCTTTGTTCCTGAGATCCTGCTGGATCTCACCCAGATCTATCAGCTCATGGAGGATAGACTTCCATGCTGCTTTAATACGTCAGCTCTCCAACCATGTGTTGATTTAGAGTGAGCTGACAGACAGACAAAGACTCGTGAAAAGGTGAGCCAAAGTCCGGCTGCCTCCTATCAAGCCTGTTGTGTGACTGATAAGGATGTTTTTTAAACCAGGTTGGTAGCACATTTTGCCATAACCACGTTTTATCATTAAACGTCCACTTCCTGTCAGCCTCATCATGGCAGCCAAATTATTCAAAGGTGAGACTGAGGGCCAGGCCAGGGGCCCGCTACTGGGAGCAGAGACTCCTCTAGAACCTGAAGAACAGCAGCAGCCCAAGGGCCAGGACAGGGGCCCGCTACTGGGGAGCAGAGACTCCTCTAGAACCTGAAGAACAGCAGCAGTCCGAGGGCCAGGCCAGGGGCCCGCTACTAGGGAGCAGAGACTCCTCTAGAACCTGAAGAACAGCAGCAGTCCGAGGGCCAGGCCAGGGGCCCGCTACTAGGGAGCAGAG
>NW_015151246.1:170896-171521 GCF_000732505.1 Cyprinodon variegatus | reverse complement strand
TCGCAGGAAACAACGACAGACGTTGAGACGTGTATCCAGTGGAGAGTGTATCCAGAGAAACGTGTATCCAGAGAAGCGTCTATCCAGTGGAGCGTGTAGCCAGTGGAGCGTGTAGCCATTGGAGCGTGTAGCCAGTGGAGCGTGTAGCCAGTAGAGAGTGTAGCCAGTGGAGCGTCTATCCAGTGGAGCGTCTATCCAGTGGAGCGTCTATCCAGTGGAGCGTCTATCCAGTGGAGCGTCTATCCAGTAGAGAGTGTATCCAGTGGAGAGTGTATCCAGTGGAGCGTCTATCCAGTGGAGAGTGTAGCCAGTGGAGAGTGTAGCCAGTGGAGCGTGTAGCCAGTGGAGCGTGTAGCCAGTGGAGCGTGTATCCAGAGAAGCGTGTATCCAGAGAAGCGTTTAGCCAGTGGAGCGTGTAGCCAGTGGAGCGTGTAGCCAGTGGAGCATGTAGCCAGTGGAGCGTTTAGCCAGTGGAGCGTTTAGCCAGTGGAGCGTTAAGCCAGTGGAGCGTTAAGCCAGTGGAGCGTGTAGCCAGTGGAGCGTGTAGCCAGTGGAGCGTGTAGCCAGTGGAGCGTGTAGCCAGTGGAGCGTGTAGCCAGTGGAGCATGTAGCCAGCCAGTGGAGC
>NW_015151246.1:162386-164909 GCF_000732505.1 Cyprinodon variegatus | reverse complement strand
GTAATGGGAAGGAGAAATAAAAAGGTTTGTCACACCTGCTGGTCTCACTAAATAACATGCAGCTTTAAGGTAGAGCTGAGTTTTCACAAGCAAAACTTCCCCTCCGAACAAACGAGTGCTGAAGGCAAACCGTAAATGGTATCTACAAAATTCTTTTAGTCTAAGCGACAGCTATCCCTTGTCTCCAATTTGGGTAACTTTCATGTCTGTAGCTCTTTTACAACCCTAATGGGAAGACAAACATAATAGTTTGTCCTACCGGTTCGTCTCATTGGATTACATGCAGCACGTCAGCTTCACTGAACTTTCAGGTGCTAAAAAACCCCTCTGAACAAACGAGTGGTGAGCCAAAACCGTAAAAGGTTTTCAAAAAATTATTTCACTGTTGGCGTCAGCCATCCTTCGGCTTTGACTGTGCCAACTTTCATGTTTCTATTAAAAACAATTTGGCAAAGGTGACGATGTAAAATTTGATTTTTTGTTTGAGGACATTTGTCAGAATCAACATTTTCCTATGCCCGAACAGGTCAGCTAAACAGCTAAACCATAAATGATATCGAAAAATTTTTTTCAATGTGAGTGCTAGAAGGGTCTGAAGATGTTCTATACCAAGTTTCATGTTTGTACATGAAATAGTTTAGAAATGGCAGCGATATGAAAATATATGTCGTTTTGGATTTTCGGATGTGATTCTTGGAAAGTCTCTCATTGGATTTCTATTGGGGAAGTCTGGGCCAAACTGTAGGAAAACTATAAATGCCACAAAAATGAGGGTTACATTTCCTGAATCCTGACAAAAATACCTATGTTTTGATGTACAATTTATTTCAATTGAGTGAAAACTGAGGGAGTGAGAAGAATTTGTTCGGAAAAACCAGAACATCTCAAAAGCTAAAGGGTAAAGCACCAACTCTAGCAGTTGAAGAATTCCGTCCATAGACTTCCATTATAAATCTGAAAATATTTAAAATTTATTTTCAAGTTTGAAGCTTCGTTCAAGCAAAACTGTAAAAGTTAGCAAAAAGCTGAGTTAAACAGTAATAGCAGAAATATAAGGAAACATTTTAAAAGTTGAATGGTGTTTCTAGCTGAAAGTATGCTGAAGTAGTTAAAGGTAAAAAATGGTGAAGTTTTAGCTGAACTTTGCTGAAATCTGAGAATTCTACATGCATTTCAATGGGACCAAAAAAACGCAGAAAAAGCTGAATATCCCGAAAACTACAAAAATATCTTTACCAAAAGATATAGCATAATTCTTCTGAACAAGATAAACGTTTTAATACCAAAATTGTTTAAATCGGTTGAAAACTGCGTGACTAGTTAAAGTCAGAAAAATGAAAAGAGGAAAACAATAAGTGGGAATGCATCAGCTTTTCCCAACGGGGTGCTTCAGTCCGAGGAACAATCCATTAAATATTGGAGATGATCCGGATCACCAACTAGATCCAGGAATGTTTTAGAGATTCTGTGAATAAAGGTATCAACTGAAGGTGAACGTCTCAAAATGTTGGTGGGGGACTTTTCTAGATATAACATTAAAAACGTCTTCTTTTCCTTTTATCTTCTAACAAACAAGCCTTTAGGTTCCTGCAGAAGACAGATGCAGAATAAATGGGCGTACAGGAGTGATTTCAGCCATCAGGCAGTGAACTAGAACCAGCTCTAACAGCTGTGGTCCATTTAGGCTGGGCTCTCCGACTTTATGCCCTGAGGTTCTGCTTCCTCTCCTTATTTATTGTCTCCTCTTCATCACTTATTCTAACATCATCTTCAGCTGTTGGAGCAGTGGCCTTACTTTTTGGTGCAATAGGGCTCTTTGAACAGTTTGGGTGGCTGAACCCTGTAGTAGGTGAAGATCTACACCATGAGGGGTTTGCTAGCGTCTTCTGCAGCTCCTTGATGGGTCTGCCTTTAGTTGACTGCACACCAGCAAACTGGACGGTCCTGCCATGGAAGGCTGTGTCCTTTAGCCAAGCTGACAGGAGGCTCCTCCTCCTTCTAGTTCACTGAATCACCTTACATTCCAGATTATCCTTCATTTAACATGTTTTTTCACTTCTGAACACAGCTGCTAAAATGACTGAAGTCCTGATCAGATGCTCAGTGGATCAGGATCATGACAGCCGCTGGACTTGGACCCGTCTCAGGTCTCTTATCTTCCACTCAGGGATCTAGTGTCTGTCTAACTTTACTCAAAGGTCAGCCGTCACATAAACACTTTTCCCTTTCAGTGTGACACCAGCAAGCCCCCCCCTCCCTGCTCCCAGGGCTGTGACAGCCGATAGCTGGTGGCAGCGGGTGTTTCCTGTTACATCAACACTCTGTCCTGAGACATCAACACCTGCAATGAGCAACCAGAGAACAAACACCCCCCCCCCAGGCTGGTTACTCACATTCCTGGGCAGCACCTCCACTGTGGTGTTGTAGAACTTATCCCCGATGGCCTTGCTGTTTCCACTGCGGAACAGGAACCTACAGGATACACAGACGTGGATTAATCTACTAGGACTCAATATTCATTTG
>NW_015151246.1:160587-161793 GCF_000732505.1 Cyprinodon variegatus | reverse complement strand
GAGCTGCGGTCAGCTGCAAACCTTCAAACCCCACCAAGAGAAAAAATAACCAGAACCAAACTGGCAGAACTTCCCCTGCATTGAAGGGAGTGGGGAAAAAAGCAACTAGCAACAGCCAAGGCTCTAAAATGACCAAATGTGGTCACGGCGTCCCAAGCTAACCAAGCTAACCCTGCAAAGCTAGCAGAGACACGAAGCAGGTCGGAAAGCCGAGTCAGACTCTCTGGGTTTTGGCTTTAAAGACAGGCTACAGCCAGCTGAGAGGTGAGCAGAGGTAAACGTAGCCGGACTCACTGAAACAGAACTGCTAACCACCGTGATAGGATGAGTGGAAGATACTGGAAGCAAGGTTTAAACTGGAGGTTAAAGGAGAACCAGAGCAGTCATTCACCAAAGAAGAGCAGGAAAGCGGCGTAAAATAGAGACTGACACGGGAGATGATTTTCACTCCTGTCCCGTCCCACTCCCACAGAAAAAAAATTGTGTCGCGTCCCGTCCCGTCAGAGTAGAAAACTAAATCCTGTCCCGTCCCACTCCTGGTGAACTTACTCCCACTCCCATTCAGAATGACTCCCGCTCCTGCACCACTCCCATTCTTGTTGTTTTTGAGCGCGGGTGAAAAACTCAGAGCGGAAGCACTGTTGGTTTTTGGGTCGTGTAGTTTTTTTGACTCGCATTATGGTGTAGGCTTCAAGGAAAAAAACAACAAAATGGCGGCGCCAGTACTGGATTTTTTTTTCCTTTCTTTTTTATTTTATTTTTTGGCATCGATCCTAGTTTTTTTTAGTCACAATTGGTTTGCTCCCGCTCCCGTCTGCTCCCGTTAATGTTTAATCCTGTACTGTCCTAATCACATGATCGTTACTAATACTGACTCCCATCAGTCAGTCAGCACGGGAAAAAATGTCAGTCTCTAGCGTAGAAACAGTCCGGTGTGCAAACTTGGAAAAACAATGGGCTTCCACAGAGCGGTGCCCTGAGGGGTCTAAAGCTGTCTCAAAGGTTGGTTGGTACCAAGACCTGACCCTCTACCTGCATCCCAATCTACCCAGGCCTTTCCCGGTCTACCCAGGCCTTTCCCAGTCTACCCAGGCTTTTCCCAGTCTACCCAGGCCTTTCCCAGTCTACCCAGGCTTTTCCCGGTCTACCCAGGCCTTTCCCAGTCTACCCAGGCCTTTCCCAGTCTACCCAGGCCTTTCCCAGTCT
>NW_015151246.1:154983-155936 GCF_000732505.1 Cyprinodon variegatus | reverse complement strand
CTTTCCCAGTCTACCCAGGTCTTTTCCAGTCTACCCAGGTCTTTTCCAGTCTACCCAGGTCTTTCCCAGTCTACCCAGGCCAATCCCAATCTACCCAGGACAATCCCAATCTACCCAGGCCTTTCCCAGTCTACCCAGGTCTTTTCCAGTCTACCCAGGTCTTTCCCAGTCTACCCAGGCCAATCCCAATCTACCCAGGACAATCCCAATCTACCCAGGTCTTTCCCAGTCTACCCAGGTCTTTCCCAGTCTACCCAGGTCTTTTCCAGTCTACCCAGGTCTTTCCCAGTCTACCCAGGCCTTTCCCAATCTACCCAGGCCTTTCCCAGTCTACCCAGGTCTTTCCCAGTCTACCCAGGTCTTTCCCAGTCTACCCAGGCCTTTCCCAATCTACCCAGGCCTTTCCCAGTCTACCCAGGACTTTTCCAGTCTACCCAGGACTTTTCCAGTCCACCCAGGCCTTTGTCTACCCAGGCTTTTCCCGGTCTACCCAGGCTTTTCCCAATCTACCCAGGTTTTTCCCAATCTACCCAGGTTTTTCCCAATCTACCCAGGCCATTCCCAATCTACCCAGGCCTTTCCCAATCTACCCAGGCCTTTCCCAATCTACCCAGGCCATTCCCAATCTACCCAGGCCATTCCCAATCTACCCAGGCCTTTCCCAATCTACCCAGAACTTTTCCAGTCCACCCAGGACTTTTCCAGTCCACCCAGGCCTTTGTCTACCCAGGCTTTTCACGGTCTACCCAGGTTTTTCCCAATTTACCCAGGCCTTTCCCAGTCTACCCAGGCCTTTCCCCTGGTCTACCCAGAACTTTCCCAGTCTACCCAGAACTTTCCCAGTCTACCCAGGACTTTTCCAGTCCACCCAGGCCTTTGTCTACCCAGGCTTTTCACGGTCTACCCAGGACTCTCCCAGTCTACCCAGGTCTTCCCCAGTCTACCCAGGTCTT
>NW_015151246.1:151653-153323 GCF_000732505.1 Cyprinodon variegatus | reverse complement strand
GCCGTTAGTACCAACAACAGGCTCCGTCTCCTTCAGTGAAACCAGGACTCCTGTCCCCATGGTGCTGCAGTAGAATAAACCATCTACCACATACTGTAGGGGGGTCAAGTCCTGACTGACAATCTTCACCAAGATTTCACCTTAGAGATCTGTGCAAAGACACGCATCTCCAAACCCAAAACTGTAGAAATAAACTTTTTTTTTTTTTTTTAAACTGCTGCTTTGATAGAGGAAGTAAGATGAAGAGGACCAAGTAAAGCAACGACTCACAGTGGATTAGCTAGTCCTTAGAGGGGTCTCCACAGGGTCCTGGAGAAGTTTAAATGGTGGGCTTTGCCTCAGGCATGGCCACAAAGAGGACAGGGAATCTAAACAGACTGGGTTTTAAGAGATGTGGTTGGATGAGATCACAGGGAGGAGTTTTTCATGGTGGTTTTGTTCTGCGTTTCTTTTCAGCTGCTTTAGGCCTTATAGTCTGGGTATGATCCACATCCTTCAGGTTCTACCTGCATCCACACCTCTGAGTTCCCCTCCATCCACAGACAGCAGAGCTCCAGCTCAGATGAAGCCCTTTGATGGAGCAAATCATTCCCAGATTATTAATTCAGCTCATCATTAGAGCCCAAACCTTCATGGCCCTGCTGACAGCAGAGAGAAAGCAACGCCCACTGCAGGAATTCATGGAATCTTAGTTAAGTATGTAACTTTCAGTTTGTTTTCTTATCATAAGCTTCATTGCATTTAGTGTAATGATTCACCTGTTGCTCACCTGTGTAACCAGGACACAGGTCCAACTGGTTCTCCCGCTCTATCCACTCTTTGACAGAGTTACAGTATCAGCCCTGCAGGTTCAACCCACTGAGAATGAACATCTCAATCCAGCATAACCTACTAACCCTGAACACCATCCTTATCATCATCATCATCATCATCATCTAACAGCGCAAAATGGCGCCAACAGTCATCCATATTTTCTCCCTTTGTCTCCCTGTGGTCACCATTAACTCCAGTAAATAACAAACCAGGCGCCAAGTGAAGCTCCAGCTTTTCTGTTGAGCCAATCAGATTTGATCATTGAAACCTTCCATTGCAGCCGTTAGCTCCACTCGGACGCCATCTTCACTCACCTTCAAACGCTGCAGCTTTCCAGGCAAAGAGGAGTGAAGGCCGACATGCTGGAACAGGGAGGGCTTATATCTCCGCTTCAGCATGGCCTTCTGAAGATCACAGTGTTTCTGCAGAGAAAAACCAGGTTAGCTTAGAGCAGGGGTTTTCAAAGTGTGAAAGGGTGAGCCCCCCTCCAGGGAGCACTATGCCTGCTGCCCCCCCCCATCTCATCTTTTATTTTACACTATTTGAATGAAATTTACCTCATGAACATTTTAAAATATTTCCTCCCATTTTAATTATTTTATTGGGGCCTTTGTATGGCAAATACGCCCTTTTTTCATTTTTCTAATAAGAACAATCCCAAACTCACTTTTCAACTGTTTTCTCAAACAAACGTTACATCTGAGATTCTGAGTTTAATGTTTGAGATACCAACAGTGTTTTCACATCTTAACAGAAACATTTTGATCAGATCTTCATTGAGAGCTGTGGAAATTCAGTCCCTACTGACAGCCAAAAGTGCGCAAGTGACACGTCACTCATCCTCTGTTTCCAGTCCA
>NW_015151246.1:149128-150772 GCF_000732505.1 Cyprinodon variegatus | reverse complement strand
CAATAAAAACTTTTTATTTTTATTATCCAGTAGAACTTTTTATTAAAAAGTTCTACTGGATTCACTTTGTATTCACAAAGGTAGGCAGCATCTTGACAAAGCCATGATGGCAATTATTTTACATTATTATGGTATCGGTATCGGCCGATACTGTACAGCCAGGTATCGGGTATTGGGGCCAATAATGGCATCGGCGCAACACTAGTAAAAACTCCCCCTTCAGCCCCGCTCTGCCCAAAACATCCTCTAAGGTGGGAAACATTTCCAATGATCCCCGCTCCACACGTGCACCCCACAGTTCCAACTTTGTCCTAAATCCATATTTATTTTTTCCCTCGCACCGCGCCTCCCTTAGGGTGCTCTGGCACCCCCTAGGGGAGGCGCGCCTCACACTTTGAAAACCGCCGGCTTAGAGGACCCCAGCATCCCGTCATCAGCCATGACAGCAATGCCATCATGGACAGAACCAGGGTCCTGATCCACAAGGAGGAGGCTCCAAGGGTCAGATGGGGATCAGGTACAGCAGCAGATCATTGATGGTGTATGAAATGTGGGAAACGCTTTCTAGCCCTTCTCACTCCATGTCAATGGGGTTAGGATCCAGAATTATTTCCCAGGTAATGCAGGAGCCTGTTGTTATGGAACGGTCGCTGTGGACTTCTGTTATTTTATACTCAGCCATAAGAGGGAAGAACTGAGCACCATTAAACCGTTTGATCTGTGGCGGTTTCTCCATACGCAAGACTTACGTTATCTTTCTCTGGGTTGCAAACCTTCACCCACAGGATGTGATCCAGCAGCCAGTCGATGGGTTTATCCTTGTGAAACATGAGGAAGAATTCCACGATCATTGGAAGGTCGCTGGTCTTAAACATCTTCCCTGGAAAACACAAACACAGAAGCTAAGGCCCAAGCTAAGCCTAGCCTAAGAAAGGAGATGTCCTGCAAACGCACCAATGAATCCCAGCTGGGAGAACTCCAGGTAGAGCCATTCGCTGGGAGCTGCTTGGGTGACAAACGCCTTCATGTCGCTATAGTAACCAGTCTTTGCAACCACATCGTCCTCCAGCTGGAAAACACACGGATGTTCAGAGTTATTAGAACTGAGAACCAGAGCATGACAGGGCATGAACTGATGAAGGCTGAGGAAAACATCAGAGTTCTATTCTCTGTCCTAAAGGGTTAATAAAATAATAAACACATTGAAAGAATAAAGCTGTACTGCAGATTTATCATTCAGAAAGGCCATTTCTCAACCTGTGTACTTGTGCGTTCTCATGTCATCAGCCTCAGCCCTAGTACTGTTCCAATTCACTAGAACAGCAGAAAGAGAATGGACATTTTTTTTCGAGCTTCACTATATGGACCATTTACTGATTTAGTGCATAATTTAAAAAAAGTTCTGATGCCTGTCTGCAGCAGCCGGGGCTAACGTTAGCCGGTCTGCAGGACCCGGGGCTAACGTCAGTTGGTTTGCAGAAGCAGGAGCTAACGTCAGCCCGTCTGCATCAGCCGGGGCTAACATCACTGTGTCTGCATCAGGTGGGGCTAACGTCACTGCGTCTGCAGCAGCTGTAACGTCACTGCGTCTGCAGCAGCTGTAACGTCACTGCGTCTGCAGCAGCTGTAACGTCACTGCGTCTG
>NW_015151246.1:146313-146638 GCF_000732505.1 Cyprinodon variegatus | reverse complement strand
TAACGTCACTGCGTCTGCAGCAGCTGTAACGTCACTGCGTCTGCAGCAGCTGTAACGTCACTGCGTCTGCAGCAGCTGTAACGTCACTGCGTCTGCAGCAGCCGGGGCTAACATCACTGCATCTGCAGCAGCTGTAATGTCACTGCGTCTGCATCAGACGCTGCTAACATCAGCCGGTCTGCATCAGCCGGCCCTTCTGCAGTAGCTGGTGCTAACGTGTGTTTATCTGACTGTGTTCATCATTATTCCCCCATTAAATGAAAAAAGTCATAATTTATTATTATCTAGACCAGGGGTCTTCAAAGTTTTCCAGGCCAAGGACCCC
>NW_015151246.1:142159-145360 GCF_000732505.1 Cyprinodon variegatus | reverse complement strand
TGATGGTTCTAATCAAGCTAACCATTCTAATCGTGCTTATGGTTTTAGCCATCTGGATCATTCTAACAATGCTAACCGTTCTAACCATGCTAATGGTTTTAGCATCATGATGGTTCTAATCAAGCTAACCATTCTAACCGTGCTAAAGGTTTTAGCCATCCGGATCGTTCTAATCAAGCTAACCATTTTAACCACGCTAAAAGTTGTAACACAGGAAAACATCAACAGACTTTTTGATACCAAAACACTGCATTCCTTAAATCAATACTTTGGTATAACGGAGCTTGAGAAAAACAAACTGACCCATAAAATAAACTGGGAATATGTAGACTAGATATTATGTAGCGGTTCTAGAAAAAGAACCACTGTAGAAAGTTGGAGGACTGAAGGTGTTTGAACTGTGTACTGGAATAAGCTGGCGAAGGTGATAGAGCCAGTGACCTTAAAAATGTTGACCACATTTTCTGCCATTGAAATTAACTGTGCTGTTGGTCGCCAAATCAGGAGTGGATGCTGATGAAGCGTGATTGCAGCTCTAGGACACCATTAGCTGGCTGCACATAAAGCACCTAGTGGCTTTTTACGAGGGTTACTTTAGTTACATTGAAAATGACAGAAACTTTTAATTTTTAAATCAGCGGGTCACCTTTCCCACGCGACAGACAAACTGCATGCCAATGATGATGTCCATGATAAGATGGAAGGAAGGAAGAAAGCGGACACTGTCCGGCCCAGCAAACAGCTGCTGTGCTGGGATGGACAGGTAGAGGTAGACCTGGAGGAAACACCTTCTCTGTTCTCATCTCCAAGCGTGCTGATGATGTCACCGCTGTCAGGACAGTACCCAGAAAGCCCTGGCTGAATCCTGAGGTGATGCCTCTGCTGAAAGCTATGGACGCCATGTTCTGGATGGGTGAGGCACTGTTTTCTCCAGTGACCTGGAGCACCAACACTTCCTGTCGGGTCAGGGAAGATAATCAGGATCTCCAATTCCCCGGAAAGCTGCAGAGAGCTGGACTGTGGAGCTCAGACCAGAGGAACTATCATCTCTGTGGTGAAGAGCATCCTCTGCAGAGGAAGGGAGCTCCACCCATCCTGCACACTCACTGTTCCAGCCTCTCACCTCAGGCAGGCGGCTGAGGTCAGACTACCAGTCTCCACACCCCAGGAATCATAAACAGTTTTCTGCCCCTGTACGGTAGAGCAGTGGATTTATGGAGCAGTGGCGCCCAGGTGCATGTCTCTGTTCATGGTGACTTCTCTAAACGCTCTGCTGCAGATGTTTGCTCACAGCAGTTTGGTTTTCCTGGAGCGGGAATCTTTTCAGGAAGATGTCTGATTCTTACTTTACTCTCTCCTTGGAGTCTCCAAAGGTCTCTTTGAGGAGGTTGAAGTCGGGGTAGTAATGCTGCGAAGGGGAGACCACCTCCAGGAGGCCGGACTGCACTTCTTCAGGAAAACTAGCAGATGAGAGAACAGAACAACAGGAACATCAATCAAAGGCTTTCTCCTTATACCTAAGCTGAGAACATGATGTAAAGTCTGAACTTTGACTAGGCCATTCCACACACACCAATAGTCTGTGACTGGATTAAAACATTAGCCCCATTTCCACTAGACTTTAAAAACTGCCCAGAGATCGCACCAAGCTTGGTAGCCCAGGTAACTGTTGAGTGTGAATGGCGCAGAACTGAACCGGACCGTTCCAAACCGTGTTAAACTGGTACTGGTTCATCAGTAGGGCTCGGCCCGGTTCAGTTCTGGCTCGGTTCTCAATGAGCAGACCACCTCATCTCCTTACAGTCAGCCTCTGTAATCTTTCCAAATAATCCTAGCTTCCCTAGCGTGCCGCACGATGTTCAGTGATGATTCTGCTTAGCAGTCTGATGACGTCGTTTCCTGCCTCTGGAAGCCCTGATTTGACTATCGTTTGTCGTATCTACTTCCCAAAAGCCGACTCTGTCAAAGAAATTCACCATAGGCTGCTTCGTTCTTCGCCTGACTCTCTGCAAACTTCCTGAATGTTATGGGCGCCGCCATGTTGGTTTGCTTGTTTCCCTCTAGAGAGCCGTAGTACCGTAGATCGCCACTAGGAGGCGAGGAACCGCGCTAGCGTGGTGTGGAAACGGTCGTAAAGGAACCGAGCTCGACGCAGATCGGTTTCAGAGGGAGTGGAAATGGGTCTATAGTATCTGAATGTTGTGGCTGGTTCTATAGCTGGATGGTCTCAGGTTTTCCCCCTGGATGGTCCTGGATTTAGTTCCTGATTCCCTATCCCTTAGCATGATGCCCCCTCTGCTATGTTCTGCCATGTACCAACTGCAGAGTCCTTCACCCCAACTTAAACTTCTCTAGAGCTTTACCTCTGGTCCATCTACTGGCTTCCTTGGTCTTCCTGGATCTGGTTGGTCACTCATGTTCTCTAACAAACCTTGATTGGTTGTGCTGGGGTTTATTTAAGACAATAAGAACCAGCATCATTCTTTCCTCCTGCTCCTTCTTCATGTTAGTGTTGTCCTGCTGAATAATGCTGGTAATAGAGGTTTAAACGGTGTAAATACCACCATCCCTGTTGGGGAATGTGTGGATTCAGCTGGAGGTGGAGAGTAGTCCTAACCACTAGTGTAACTTCCTGAAGGACTGGTGTGGACATGTCCCCACCAACTTTGGGCATGGAGGGGACAGTCCCCACCAATAATTTCCACTTTTTCCCTCCTTTCTGCTGATTTACTTTAGCCAACAGTAACTGGGTGCAGCTGTCTGTGTTTTCACTCCATGTTTTTTCCTCGCTCTCCCGCTGCTCTCCAGTCCCTCCTTTCAGTGAAACATCATCAGATCTGTTGCTTTGGGACATATTATTTGGGGTCATTCACTGCGTACAGAGCCGCTATGTGGATGAGAAGATATACCCGATATGGAAAGCCATTTTAACATACAGTTGGTTTCGTCAGAACAACTATGGCAAGCCGTTTTATAATGAAAATAGCAGCAGCACTCAGTGAATATTAACCAGCAGCTACTCCGATATATGTTTAAGTAAAAGTTTAAAAAGGTTTAGTTAGTTACACATACAGACCTTTTTCAGCTAAAACTGGCAGCAGATTGTACATTTATATAAGTTAAAAAAGCTGGGCTTCTCAAAAGACCATTACTCAGAGTTAAAGATTACATAAACAGCTGTGCAGCAACCCAGAGACAGCC
>NW_015151246.1:138797-142059 GCF_000732505.1 Cyprinodon variegatus | reverse complement strand
CCCCCCCCCCCCTATCTGATGATTTACTTCAGCCAACAGTAACTGGGTGCAGCTGTCTGTGTTTTCACTCCATGTTTTTTCCTCACTCTCCAGTTCCTCTCCAGTCCTTCTCTCGGTGAAAGATCATCAGATCTGTTGCTTTGGGACATAATATTATTTGGGGTCGTTATTCACTGCGTAAAGAGTCGCTACATGGATGAGAACAGATACCGGATATGGCAAGCTATTTTAACATACAGTCGGTTTCGTCTGAACCCTATGGCAAGCCGTTTTAACATAAATTTGCAGCAACACTCAGTGAATATTAACCTGCAGCTACTCTGATATATGTTTAAGTAAAAGTTAGGAGACGGGTTGGTTAAAAAAAAGTTTAGTTAGTTACACATACAGACCTTTTTCAGCTAAAACTGGCAGCAGATTGGACATTTATATAAGTTAAAAAAGCTGGGCTTCTCAAAAGACCATTACTCAGAGTTAAAGATTACATAAATAGCTGTGCAGCAACCCAGAGACAGCCAGACTCACAGGACACAGACTTAATCAAAGTATAAGAAACCTACAAGAATTAAAGCACAAATAATACAATTCAGTGTATAAATGATTTTTGAAATATAAGGTTCAATACATAGACTTTGTCTGTCAATGACATCTGGGACAAATTTCTAAATTAGATTTTGCTGCTTGTGAAGGAGGATGATCACTGATGCAGCTTAAAGGGAAGCCATGCATGGATGGATGGAGGTGAAGTTGTGTCCATAATAGGGATGCAGGATATATTGATGTTGGCATCGATATCGGCTGTTATTTTTCATTTTTTATACATTAATGTTTTTGAGCCCTTTATAAATAAAGCACTAAAGGCAGGCATCTGTCTAGATCTATAAATATTAGTGTACTGTTGTTCTCTGGTGTTCTCAACAATAGGAAAGCATTCAATAGATGTTTGAGCTCATTTTGGGAAAATATAAACCCTATTGAAAGCGTTTAGTAGCTGTAGGTCCATCAGCCCCCACNTAAATGCTAGCTTTGAATGTGGTGATGTCATCTGTACGCTTTTAGTTTTCTGCTCTTTTCTTTAGATTAAATATTTTAATCTTTTTTGCCATAATTTATGAGCAAAGCAGAAAACATCAGAACAAAGAAAAGACTTCAGACTTCACATGGAGGTGAGGAACCTTCAGAACCACCTCTATCTCCTAGTCTGTAATGGTTTTCAAACAGCTAGGATCAGATAATGAGGATACCAGGATGAGAGCGGCTCCAGGTGGCACCGATCCGCCATCATGGTAGTAGATTCTAGGGAGTGATTCATCTAAAGGAGCCAGTGTCAGGAAGGAGGGGTGGATTTACCTGAACATAGTAGCTTCCTTTGTCTTGTGCATAGAGCATCAGGAAGCTGTAGTCCAGGTTCTGCTTAGTTCGCCATCTGAAAAAAAAAGACGAGTCACTTGATACTGTTCCGGTGAGCCAGACTACAGGAGACGATCTGAGGCAGGAGGACCTGCCATATCACCCTGACCAGTGATGGGAGTAACGGCATTCGAAGTAACGGCGTTACTAACGCCGCTACCTTTTTTTAGTAATGAGTAATCAAAATGATTACTCTTACTGTAACTATAAGCAGTTGCAATTGCCGACACCCCATTACTGCACGTTACTCAGGTCGCACAATTAACCTTTTTTCATGATAGGACTTGTGCACACCTTGTCATGAGAGAGGGGAGGATGGAGAGTGAGGAGGACTCCAGCAGCAAAACAGCGCTTTCCAGATGGAAATACCGCTGTTACGTCGAGCTGCGTTTCTCCATCAGATACGCTTTCCCCTGCATCTCTCCACAGCGCGGCGGCACGATTAACAGCGCAAGCGACAGGATGCACGCTTACTAAAGGCGCATAACAGCCGCCCTGTGCTCGCACCACAGGAGAACTATGGAGAGCGTGAACGATCATTACACATCCCCAGTTATTAATTTCATACACTTGCAAAAGCAACGCAATAGTTACTTTTACTAGTAACTAGTTACTTTTATTGTAGAGTAACTCAGTTACTAACTCAATTACTAATCATGCTAACCGTTCTAACCGTGCTAATGGTTTCAGCCATCCTGATGGATAACAGATGGATGAGGGAGAACAGATGGATGAGGGAGAACAGATGGATGAGGGAGAGCATATGGGTGAGGGAAAACAGGGAGATGAGCCAGATGAAAGAAAAAGAAAGATGAGCAAGTAGTACGCTTTAGTGTGTTCTGTTGGTGGTGTGACGTTTTTCCATTGAAAACTCACGTTTAGAGAATGTTACAAATAAAAGTCAAATTTCATTCAACATGCGTGCGTATTTTTTATTTTTTTTTATAATTAAGTGTTCCATGTACGCTAAAAAGTGCTGCTGTGCTGGGACGGACAGGCAGAGGTAGACCTGGAGGAAACACCTTCTCTGTTCTCATCTCCAAGCGTGCTGATGATGTCACTACTGTCAGGACAGTACCCAGAAAGCCCTGGCTGAATCCTGAGGTGATGCCTCTGCTGAAAGCTATGGACGCCATGTTCTGGATGGGTGAGGCACTGTTTTCTCCAGTGACCTGGAGCACCAACACTTCCTGTCGGGTCAGGGAAGATAATCAGGATCTCCAATTCCCCGGAAAGCTGCAGAGAGCTGGACTGTGGAGCTCAGACCAGAGGAACTATCATCTCTGTGGTGAAGAGCATCCTCTGCAGAGGAAGGGAGCTCCACCCATCCTGCACACTCACTGTTCCAGCCTCTCACCTCAGGCAGGCGGCTGAGGTCAGACTACCAGTCTCCACACCCCAGGAATCATAAACAGTTTTCTGCCCCTGTACGGTAGAGCAGTGGATTTATGGAGCAGTGGCGCCCAGGTGCATGTCTCTGTTCATGGTGACTTCTCTAAACGCTCTGCTGCAGATGTTTGCTCACAGCAGTTTGGTTTTCCTGGAGCGGGAATCTTTTCAGGAAGATGTCTGATTCTTACTTTACTCTCTCCTTGGAGTCTCCAAAGGTCTCTTTGAGGAGGTTGAAGTCGGGGTAGTAATGCTGCGAAGGGGAGACCACCTCCAGGAGGCCGGACTGCACTTCTTCAGGAAAACTAGCAGATGAGAGAACAGAACAACAGGAACATCAATCAAAGGCTTTCTCCTTATACCTAAGCTGAGAACATGATGTAAAGTCTGAACTTTGACTAGGCCATTCCACACACACCAATAGTCTGTGACTGGATTAAAACATTAGCCCCATTTCCACTAG
>NW_015151246.1:126418-135961 GCF_000732505.1 Cyprinodon variegatus | reverse complement strand
CCGTAGGAGTGCCCCCACCGTAGGAGTGCCTCCACCGAAGGAGTGCCTCCACCCTTAGAGTGCCCCCACCCTTAGTCCGCCCCCACCGTAGGAGTGCCTCCACCGTAGGAGTGCCCTCACCCTTAGAGTGCCCCCACCCATGGAGTGCCCCCATTGTAGGAGTGCCTCCACCGTAGGAGTGCCTCCACCCTTAGAGCGCCCCCACCAATTTTTATCACAAAGTTACACCCTTGGTCTGAGGGCTCCATGGAGAAACTCCAGGACTGTTGTGAATGCTCCAACTGGAACATGTTCAAAGCTGCAGTAACCTTGTAACAACAAGACCACTTTAGATGAGTATGCTATGACTGTATAGCCTACATTAAGAAATGCATTGAGGGACGTCAGCATCACAAAGAACATCACCACCCAGGCCAACCAACCACCCTGGATTAATGGGGAGGTTCAGAAATCACTAAAAGCACCGAACTCAGCCGGCTGGACCGATCCGTAGTGCCAGCATGCTTTAAGTCTGCCTCCATTATTCCAGTCCCAAAGAAGCCTCAGGTCGCCTCACTCAGTGATTACTGGCCTGTCCAACGAACGGGTCCATTCCTTTGGAATGGGGGTCGTTTGGCTTCTTTGGTAGTCTGCAATGCCCCATACCTGTCTATGAAAGGGGGGGTCATTCAGAGACATAGACAGGTATCGGCCATTGGAGAGGGAGTGCAAAGGGTAACACCATGATGGTAACCAAAAGCTTCCTTCATCCCACCCAGAACCCAGCAGAAATACTGAAGGATTGAGATGGATGTGTGCTCCTCCTGGCTAGCTGACCTCCACCTTAACGCTGATCGGCCCTCAGGCAGCAAACCTTTCTGACGGGGCCTCGTTCTTACTGGTCTTACTGGGATCCAACTGGCTGGGTTCATATTCTCCATCATTAGATGAAGAGAAATCTATGAGAGATTCAGACACTGCGGCTGCTGGAATGGAAACAATTGATTTCATTTCTATGGGCTGGTCTGTGGGCCTGATGGGAGCCACTCACCTGTCAGAGAGGGAGCCAGCCACGCTGTCCACATACTCCACATCCGTCTGTGTGAAGGGAGGAACAAAGGGAGCTTAGTGATGCTACGTCCTGAACAAAGGAGACGTCAGCCTGAACACCTCAGGAAGGAGCGAGGCTCCGACCTCAGGGCGGCCGCTCACATGGGTTCACCCTACAGACCCACAGGAGAACAGGAGAAGCATGTTCTAGCAGCAGCAGGAGGAGGAGGAAGAAGAAGAGGATGAAGAGGAGGATGAAGAGGAGGAGGAGAGGAGGAAAAGAAAGAGGAGGAGGAAGAGGAGGAAAGGGAAGAGGAGTAGGAAGAGGAGGAGGAGGTGTGCCCTTCAGGCGCCGACCAGACCTGCTGTGGACCTGCATGTAGGAACCCTCCCTCCATGCCTCCTTCAGAGACGGCAGGAATCCATCTGAGCTTTTAACAGTCAGAGGAAACCTGCTGCGGGGGTCAAAGGTCATCTGAAAAACCAACAGTTTCCAGGAGATCTGAGGTCTGGCAGGGGGAAGAAGCTAGAACTTTCCATCAGCCAGACACAGCTGGAAGCTTCTACTGATGAGTAGAGCCCAGCCCTGCTGCTGCACACTGCAGGTCAGTGGGCTTCACCTCAGCCTCACTGGCATGGAAACAGTGTGAAAAATAAAAGAGTCATGATGTGTTTCAGATGGAGTTATCGAGCGGGTCACATGGGGAGCATCAAGAATTCCATCCTCTGACAGCAGCAGGAGGAGGAGGAACCTTTTCAGCAGCTGAAGGTTACCTCGGCAACGAAGACGATGATGAGGAGGTCGCGTCTCTCTGAGGAGGTCAGGCTGGTCAGTAGCGAGCTGAGGGTGCTGACCAGGTAGCTCTGCTTCTCCCTCCTCACTGTAGGGATGCCCAGCACTAAGGTCACTGAGGGGGGAAACACCCAGACCATCATCAACATCAGCCATGCATAGTGAGGGGAGGGCTGTGTCAGTGGGACGCCCCTTACCTCCACGGCGCCCCCTCCCTAACACCACACGGGGCTGCAGGCTGTCAGGATACTCCCTGAGGTGGGGCATGTAGAGCTCCATGTTGCCCTGGAGCCTGCTAGGCTCAGACTTCAGCTGCTTCACTGTTAGAGAAGAAGAAGATTAGAGAGCAGAGTGTCTGGAAGGAGAGGAGGAGTCCAGAAGTTCTACTGACGGTTCAATCTGCAGAGACACGGTTCATTCCGCAGAGACCCGGTTCATTCTGCAGAGACACGGTTCATTCCGCAGAGACCCGGTCCAATCTGCAGAGACCCGATTCATTCTGCAGAGACCTGGTTCATTCTGCAGAGACCCGGTTCATTCTGCAGAGACACGGTTCATTCTGCAGAGACCTGGTTCATTCTGCAGAGACCCGGTTCATTCTGCAGAGACACGGTTCATTCTGCAGAGACCCGGTTCATTCTGCAGAGACACGGTTCATTCTGCAGAGACCTGGTTCATTCTGCAGAGACACGGTTCATTCTGCAGAGACCCGATTCATTCTGCAGAGACCCGATTCCTTTGAATCAGCTGTTAGTAAATGTTACAGTCAATCTAGCAGCAGAGTTAGGGTGCTGTGCTGTCCGGTCTGGCCCGGTCCGCCCGGCCCAGACTATGAGCTCTGGTTCTTGGTTTCTGCAGCAGTGAAACATCCCACAATGCACTGGTCAGCTCCCAGTTTGCATGGCTATCTTTAAACTTTTATGGAAAGAAACCAGTATGCAAATCAGAATACAGGGAAACGAAGGCTGGCACACAGCCAGACCACAGGTCTAATTTCCATAGAACCTGGAGAGACGGCCTGCTGGTGCCTAAAGCTCCCCTGACTGCTGGCTCAGGTCCACCACCACGAGAAAACCTGGTTCTGTTGGACCCAGACTGGGTCTGGACTCTAAGCAGCCCAGCTTCAGGTTCTGAGCAGGTTCAGTTCTGAACTGATGGGAACGGATCCAGTTCCACCGAGCCACAACCTCAAAGCCAACAGAACCAGCACCTCTATGCTATAGAGGGAATTCTGCTCCTTTATCGTTTCAAGCAAACAGCTGGTTTAGAAAAATGCTCTTTTCTCTCAGTACATTTTTTTACTTTTTAAATATTTTTATATTTTCAGACGTTTCTCTTTCAGGTTGAGTTTCTGCATCTATTCAGATTCTGGCTGTGTCCGAATGTCCGCCTTAATCCTCACATACTGGTTACGCCATTTTGGATGAGTGTCCCAACCTCTACTGAATGAATAAGTAGTGGACTCAAAATTTCCCACGATGCACCTTGAAAACCATCCATGGTCACTAGACAGCAGATATATCCCAAGATGCTTTGGAAGGAGAGCTCTCCTCAAAAATGCGGCCCGCTGTCTCTACCCCACAGCAGCGACTATTAACAAAGATGGCGCAGGCACCGTGCGGGGAGGCGGAGTCACATGACCAGCGGGAAGCGAAGAGCAGTGATCATCTGTCTGAACGGTCAGTTAACTAAGTTCACTATATAGTCCCTGCTGTGTATAGTGATGGAGGGATGTAGGGGTTAGGGCGGACGGTCAGACTTTTCCAGATCACATTTCCTTCACTTACAGCCTAATCCAAACGCTCGCTCTTGACCAATCAGAACAATGCGTCTGGCAGACCAATAGAAATGCGGCTGCAGAGGGAAGCCCGCCCCCAGAAGGGAGGAGATCAAATCTACGAATAAACTTCATAATACTCAATCTGAAAATGAGGAACCGGAAAATATAACATTTGAAAATACATATTAGGAAAATTTAAAAAATACAATTTGAAAAGTATATTTTCAACTTTTCATTAGAAATAATTAAATGATGTTCTTTATAACTAATTTTACTCAAATTTAGTTAAATATATCAATAAGAAAAAAAAAAAAAAAGCAAAGTTCGCCTTCTCAAACCTTTTGTGGATAACAAAGTTTCTGTTCTGATTGAATGTTTTTTGTTTCCTTTCCATAGGTGGATCCAGACTACCTGAGGATCCACCTGCTTTCTAGCGGTCTCACTGCAGACCCTTGGTGCAGACCAACCATGGAGATGGTCCACCATATGCAGCCTTCTAGCAGCTGGCGGCTCAGCCAGAGACCCGAGGATCTCCCATGATACTCTGCATGTACCAGGAAGGTCTCTGGGAACGGATCCGTTCTGCAAACAGATGTGATTCTTACTGGTTGAGGCGAAGCTTCTGCTGCTGGACGTGTTGCTGCTGGATGCGTTGCTCCAGCCGTGGCTGGCGTTGGTGGACCGGGTCATGTTCTCCAGCTGCTCCAGGATGACGCTGAGGTCCCTGCTGACCTGTCCTCCCAGCTCCTCAGCCACCGACAGCCTCTGGTGCAGCGCCTGCAGGTCTGGTGCTGAGGAGGGAGGAAGCAGTGGGAAGGTTCAGCCTACTTCATGTTGTCAGGCAGTTTCACTGGAAGCTCTACATCCTGCTGCTCTGCAGTAATCAGACCAGGTGTGCTGGTGTGGAAGATTTTCCACTGAAAAGATCAGAAACATTTAGAGAAGAAGCAAAGTTGTGGCGCCTCTCAGGAAGCACCTGTCCATCTCCAGCCTCCCTTCATCACCTCCTGTAGCCTACAGACGCTGGAGGACTGGGAGGGTTTGAAGCTGTCTTTAAGTTAGAGAGGCTGTGATGACGTCATCCAGACAGGTCTGCAGGCTGTGATGAACATCCAGCCTGGATTCAGCCTGGAAAAGCTGCTGTGACTGTTTTCTGCCTAGAAGGCTTCATGTTAGAGTGAAGCTGCTGCTTCTCCACTAGAAGTGATTGTGTCTGGAATTATCTCCACACCAGAACAGCTTCCTTCCTGTTCAGGTCAAAGAGCAGCAGAGATTAGGTAGTAATGACTGACATACCTCCGCCATCCGGCTGGAATTTTATCCAAGAAAGTGACAGAAAACAAGCGGCCGCCAACAGACATCCAACTCGGAGGGGATAAAACCTCATGTCCTTCCTCACCCAGAGTCTTCCTCGCACCTGCCGCAGCCGCCCATGGACTACAGGTGAACAGCTGTAGGTGAATTCCTCGGGTAGTTATAGGAGGCAGGTCATTGGCTACGTCAGAAGCTGCAAAACACACCTGCGTCATGGGATCCAGGTGTAAACGAAAGTTTTCGCGTGAATGTAAAGCCATGCCTGTGACTTCAATCAGGGGAAGGTTTCACCGTGGATCACAGCGACACCTGGTGGTCCATTAGACACACTATCAGAGAGACGGCCAGGTGTTATGGCGAGAATTGCATTTCCTCTCGCGGGATGATGTAAAGAATATCTTTAAACGTTTCCTCTTCTTCAGTCAGTTTGCTAATCAATATGCAAGAGTTAGAGCAATGCGCGCTCCCGCGAGAGAGGATGCAATTCTCGGCAGGCATGCATTTCTCGGCATAACACCGGTCTGCCGGAGCGCAGATCCAGGTTCTGCCGGAGCGCAGATCCAGGTCCTGCCGGAGCGCAGATCCAGGTGCTGTTGGAACTCAGATCCCGGTTCTGGTCCACTTGACATCAAGACAATCAGCAAAAACACAGACTTCTCCTTAGTCGCGGACCCTGATTCTTCCCGGCTATAAATCCACTCATGTCGCCGGTATTCTCCAGCGGGGATGTAGCTCAGTGGTAGAGCGCATGCTTTGCATGTATGAGGCCCCGGGTTCAATCCCCGGCATCTCCATAGGTTTTTCTTTTGTTGCTGTTTGTTCAGTTCTCTTTGCTTTTTATCGGATGAAGTGCGAGTATTTTTTTTTATACAACACAATTCGGTATAATTCCAGTTAAGTAAAGAGGAAGGTATTAAAATCAAAGGTTGTCTGCTTTTCATCACCATTATTGCTCTAACTGTATACAATTATGATATTTATGTTTTTAGAATCAGAAGCAGAACATTTCAAAGAACATAATAAGGCCTGAGTAGATAATTCTGAGTGTTATAGTTCTACAGTATGAGTATTATGGAGGCATGCATGCATAGATAAACGTCAGAAGCTGTTTTACTGTGAGGACAAACTTATGTGCTTTTTTTCCTTATACGTGTAAATTTAACTTGTATTTTGTGCTGTGAGCAAATGGCAGCCACTGATGTCATCCTAACCTGGCACCTCAGTGAAGGTGTGTCCACCTTTTTGTCTGTATTTTACTAGTTTTCTTTGGTAATGTAGAGCTAGTTAGTTGTCAATCACCTGGTCTGAGCTGTGGTTATCCACCTTTAGATGGGGCCTACTGGGTAGGAGACGAGTCGCTCCTGTTTCTGTTGTAGATCTGGACTAAAAGACTGGTCTGTTTGTTGTTGTGACATCTGAAGCCAGTGCTCCTGTGGTGGTGCACCAGCATTGGATCATCACATGACATCATAACAGACTCTGGGAGCTGCTCTGGCCTCCAAGCAGATGTCCTGCAGAGGTCTGGATGCTCGTCTGCGGTGAACCTCAGAGAGGGAAAACAGGGCAGCACACAGTGTGTCATTCCTGTTGCTACGCGCATCAACTAAACGAGTCCTTCACAGTCACAGACACACAAGTCCTTTCACATTTTTAACAAGATCCCCCATCCATTAACCCTAAGTACCCTTTGACCCCCCCAGCAGCTGCAATGGGAGGAAGTGGCTGGTTGTCATGGTGATAGAGGAAACATTCAATGGTAAAATGTTGCATTGTGAAAGGATTCAGACCCCCCCACCCCATGGATGTGAGCTATCTGTGCAGACAATATTTCCAAAGCCATTTACTGCTTCGTTAAGAACAGATGTGTTAAATATTTCACAATGAAGTGACGTTTTCACAAGGTAGTAAACTCAGAAACAAGCTTTATTTAGAAAGCATCAAGACTTTAAAATAAAAATAAGAATAGCAAACATACAACCTCGTAGAGCATAAACACCACCAAGAGTCAGTCTGAATGAAAACACCTCCAGTTGCCTCTTCAAAGAGTCACCAGGTTCATGTTAGCGCAAAGATGGGGGCAACGTATGGCACAGTGTGGGGCTGCGGCTCTACAGGGTCCAGGCCTTTGACTGGAGGATCTCAGACTTTGAGACGAGGTGTAGAGCTCTAGAAGGTCAGGCTTGGTTTGGTCCAAGAAGCTTCACAACTGATCAGAAAGAAGAGCGAAAGACACACAGGTGTTTCTGGCTTTCAATACATCGTTTCTAAGATGCCATAATTATGGTTTCTGTACTATCAGGGCCGTTCTCAAAGAGCAGCTGATTAATTCTACAAAAACTGTTGATCATGAAGAACGACATCTTAATAAAAATGAAAAAACACATCAGAAAACTGCCTGATTATTTGCTGTTATGGAAAAAAAGAACTGGGGGGTAAAAACCCTAAATAAAAATGTAAATCCTTAAATGTTTTAGAAAAAATTGCAGAATAGATTTTTGTTTTGTTTTGCTGGAAATAAAAGGAAAACAGCAGCCTGCCTAACCCCTAACCTTTGAATCCCCATAAACAAGGCCTGAAACACTGAGCTGCCACTGTGTTCATCAAAGTAAAAGTTTAGGTGTCTCAGTGAACATTGAATAAAACCTTGTCTCTGGAAGGTGGGGCAGCATCTGAGGTAGTCATGGAATCTGAACCCGGTTTAGACTGCTTCGATCCAGTTGAACTTTCTGAATTAGCAAAATTATTGTCTTCATCTAAGCCTTCAAATTGATGTTAGATCCAGTTCCAACCAGGTTATTTAAGGAGGTATTCCCTTTGATCTCCTCCTCCATTTTAGATGTGATTAATCTATCTCTGTTACAGGGATATGTACCAAAGGCTTTTAAGGTTGCTGTAATTAAACCTTTGCTTAAGAAACCGTCTCTTGACCCAGATGACTTGGTTAATTATAGACCTATATCCAATCTTCCTTTTCTGATCTAAAATAATGAACTTTTTAAACTTTTCTTCAGGACCAAGAAGCCACATCAGACTCCAACTTCATATCCTAAGCAGTTGTGATGTTTCTTACTGTGCTTATGTTGTAAATGTGGTGAGGCGGTGCTTTATTTGGCCTTTGGCCGACATATAACCTGTTTGCTCCACCAGGTCCTGCCCTCTGGGCAGAAAGCCAGGAAACCCTCACTGCTTCTTCCTCCATGTGTCTGAGCCGTCAGACCTGAACCCACCTGAGACCAGAAGGTGTTTCTGACAGTGAGGGGTTAAACCAAGGCCTAGCACTGGCTTTAGGTTGGATGAACAAACAGCTCCTCCTTTTATTTCACTTTATGTTTTGGTGCTTTTAGATTCCGGTCCATTAGCTTACATCCCCAGAATATACTGAATAAAACCAGTTAGGAAAGACTGGATGCTTTTTCAAGCCTCTGTAAACTTCCTCTGCAGACAGCGTCTGTCTGAGGGGAACGTGTCGATCAGCCGGTCATCCCAGAAGCGTCAGGTCTCCTTCAGCCGCTGTCCTGCAGCAGAACCAGCAGATAAGATGGAGCATAATGGTCCCAGTGGGAGTTAATGGGACGGCTGCAACAATGGAAGAAATGAGGTTAGTATTGATGGGCTCTACTGTTTAACAACAAGGAAAATATGAACCAGTAAAAACCTCAGAACATGCTCTCCAATCTGCTGATGACTCCACCCTTTATCCTGTCCTCTGGTGGCGCTGTGGGACGCATGTGTCCATAGGGGACGGATGGTAGGTGGAGGTCAGAGCGCCGCCTGTTTCACTGTCCGACAGTCGGTTCAGAAGCATCAACACAAAGAAACAGAAAAAAACTACTTCTGTTTAATCCTCTAAGAGGATTGAGAGGAAAATGTTGATGGCATCATGAGAGACATGCAGATGTTGACCCCCCCCAGCCTGCCTTTTCAGTGTAACACACACTAATCCTCCCTGAGACCATTGCTGGTTTCTGTTTGCAGGATAATTCTGCCTAGAACTGTTTTCATCTATCTATTTCATTTCTATGTCAGTGGAATATTTGCTGAAGCTCTTAAAGAGCAAAGTGACCCGTAAAGTCTTTATGGAAGGACAGAGGCGCGTCTGCCTCCATTTATCATGATAGGTTTGACAGTGGGTGGGGTGGGGTAGGGTGGGGGGTGAAGTTGAGGAAAAAGAAGCTGGAGAATAGAAAGGACCCATCTGTTCATGCTGGCAGATGAAGAGAGGAGGACAGAGTGGAAGAGAGAGCAGGAAGCAGAATCTCTGCTGCGGGTTTGGATCTTGGTTTCTTCTGTTTTCAGGCATCCTTTGGTGTTTTTCCCTGCTTACTGAGTAAGTTTCTGTTGATTTGGATGGTGTGATGTGAAGTAATGTTGTCCTGTCTGATATATTAAGAGTCACTGATTATCATCACAGGCTTTTCTGTTGCTCTGCAGGATGGTCGCTGATTTCACCTTTAAAAATCAACTCCTTCTGATTTCTGATTAGGCTCTAGGATCCAGTTAGCCATCCTATCATCCAGATCCAGTTACCCCCCTGGGATCCAGTTAGCTCTCTGGGATCCAGTTAGCTCTCTGGGATCCAGTTAGCTCTCTGGGATCCAGTTAGCCCCCTGGGATCCAGTTAGCTCTC
>NW_015151246.1:120634-125448 GCF_000732505.1 Cyprinodon variegatus | reverse complement strand
AGGATCCAATTAGACCTCTAGTATCCAATTAGACCCCTGGGATCCAGTTACCCCCCTGGTACCCAGTTAGCCACCTGGGACCCAGTTAGCTCTTTGCGATCCAGTTAAACCTCTAGGATCCAGTTAGCCATCCTATCATCCAGATCCAGTTACCCCCCTGGGATCCAGTTAGCTCTCTGGGATCCAGTTAAACCCCTAGGATCCAATTAGACCTCTAGTATCCAATTAGACCCCTGGGATCCAGTTACCCCCCTGGTACCCAGTTAGCCACCTGGGACTCAGTTAGCTCTTTGGGATCCAGTTAAACCCCTAGGATCCAATTAGACCCCTGGGATCCAGTTAGACCCCTGGGATCCAGTTAGAACCCCAGGACCCAGTAGTCCTCTTAGGTTATATTCTAACCCCTCTATGAATGAGAGGAAATAAAGAAGAGACTTGTATTGTTGTTTGATGTGTTAGAATCCGATCTGTTCTGTTAGCATTGGACTGGGTTAGCACCTAATCCCCGTGTTTGTCTCTGCTGTGCAGAATGCAGTTTAGCATAGATTAATTAAACCTGGCCTGATTCCTGGGCAGATGTTTAACTTCCTTGACTTTGTGAAATATTTAAAACAGGTTCTTCAGCATGCAGCATGTCTCCCACTTTTGCTGAATCTTGAACATCCAGCTTATTCCAGTCTGGAGCTCCTCAGCAGAACAATAGAGCGAATGTGACCTTGTTGAAGTCAGAGGCTTGGTTCTAGACTTGCTTCTCCTTTCGGTTCTGGACTAATTCCTGTCTGTCATTCATCTTCTTCATCTCCCTGACAACCTTCCTTGGATGGCCAACCCTCTAACTTGATTAAATGACACAGCCCCCCCGCCCCCAGACACACACACTCTATGCTAATTGGCTTCCATCCTCTGATTGGATCTGCTCCATCGTCTCCCCAGAGGGAATACAGTCCAGCCGTTTGCTGTCAGCCTCTTTCAGTCACTCCGTTATCCTGAGAAACATCGTGATGTTAAAGACCTTCTACAGACGGAGACAGAAAACATTCTGGTATAAGCAGGGACTGTTTTCCAAGACTGTTCCTCCTCTAATCCTGCAGAATGGAATCAGGTGAAGGTGCTTCCACTTTACTTCCTACTTTCTGAAGGAGGTGACGTTGCTTGGTTCTTATTGGGTGTGAAGGACTAAAGATCAGCCAGAACCTGGATGTTCTCTGCAGGGTCCTAGAAAGTTGTTAAATGCTTCTTCCTGATTTGGCCATTTTAAAAACCTTTCAGTTGTTGGGTATGTGAACTTATTATAAACTTTTTATGGATTCTTTTACTCAGTGGTTCAGATTCACCTTTATGATTCGATGTCCTCCTTATTTTTGTTTCTTTCTATGTTGGAGATAAACAGTGAAAACATGGAGAATATGGAGCAAACCTCTAACCTCTCAGGTGCTTTACTTGCTTCTCTGCAGACTGTACTCTAGTCGTCCTCTTAGACTGAAGCTGACCTCAGAAAGCTGGTTTTTCTCAGAGGGAGAAGTAAAAATAGAGACAAACCTTTGAGTGAGAGGGTGGACAGACGTTTGACTGGTGGTCAAAAGTAATTAAAGTAATTAGTTTTTTGCAGGGTATGAATCTAACAGTGGTGTTTGCTGCAGCTCTGCTTTAGGGAAGAGACTCACTGGTTGGCTGTGATTTCATTATAAAAACCTCATCAGAGTGAGCTTAATGATTAATTTCTGTTGTGTTCAAAGAGCAAAGCTGGGCCGCGTGTCTGGAGGTGTTTCATAGGCTCACTCCTTCATGCTGCCTGTTGGTAATAAAATATTTCTCCTGCAGCGGCCTTTAGCCTGACCTGGGATTTTACTCATCCTCAGCTCATTTTACACAGTTTTACCAGAATGTCGGTTTCCTGGATCCACACCCTGTGCCACGGGAGGGACTTTCAGATTAAGGTGGATTTCTCAGAGGTTTAGAGCAATGATGATTGGTGGAGCCTTTCTCACAGTGAAGCTACAAAGCAGATTAATTAACATAAGGAGCAGTGATGAGGAGAATGGCAAATACAGACCCATCATATTTATAAATCACAATCTGTGAGAGAAAGTAGAAATCCATATGATGCTTTAGGTGAGAAGGTAGCCAAGTTAAACAGGAATTTGCCCACTTTATCCAGATACGAGTCTGTTTAGTTAGTGGAGGAGATCTCATTAGTGGGGCAGACTGGAGTCAGACAGTATGGATCAATGTCCAGCCATCCATCTTCTGTCAGAAGTTAGTGATTAACCAAATGCAGAAATAACCTTTGCTGATTTAGGCAAAATCCAGGAACTTAAAAAAACAAAACAAAAAAAAAAAAAATCCAGGAACTTAAAAAAACAAAACAAAAAAAAAAAAAAACCAAGAGACGCCGCGGGAAAACACACAAGAGGAGCTAAGTGACGACCGAAGAACCGCACAGGAGGAGTATATATGGGAGACAGAACAAATACTGGGCTAATCAGCTGACAGGGAGCAGGTGTGGATAGAAGAGACTAGAAGGGAGCTAGGGGAAAGGAGACAGGCACAAGGGGGCGACAGAGAGTAAATAACAAAACTCAACACTGCTTAAAACAACTAGAAAACAACTAGAATAACACAGAATGGAAAAGACACAATTACCAAGAAAACAGAATGACATCAATACAAATGAAAAACTAAATAAAAGTCCATAAAGGGAAGGATCAGGACATGTCCTCCATCAGTGGAGCGGATGCCTTCCTCTGGCAGTCCAAGGTCCAGCCTGGACGGGCCCCCAGGCCCCCGGTCTGCATCAGCTCTACAAACTGCTCCACCATGTCGCCCCATGGATTAAAAACACAAAGCAAATATTCTACTCCTGTTGCCTACATGTCTGTTTGAAAACCTGTCTGATAAACCAGGGTTCATCAGAAGGTTCCTTACAGCCGTTAATGTTCATAAAACCCAGCTTTAGAGAGAAAATCCTAATCCAACAGTTCTGGGATTAATTCATCTTAAAGTTCAAGACGTTAAAAAACAACGGCAGGGTTTTTCTTTCTAAATCCTCAGTAAAGATTAAAATCCTCTAAGCTTCCTAAAAGACTTGTTTCTTGGTTCTTTTGATAAAATGAGACCTTGACCTTGTGTGACCCGTAGAAAAGCTGGAATATATTGTTTCACTCGGTTCAGTGATCCACAGCTACGCTGCAAAGGCTGGTCATAAATAAATGGTCAAAGTGGGAAAGATGGACAGCTGCCTCCATGTTTAATGTGGAGGTCAGGAACCATGTTGGCTTTTAGGGCCTTCCAATGGGAATGTCTGACCTGAGCTTTGGCGAGGAAGCCAGGTGAACACGCCATGAAAGGATAGAAACTTCATGAAGGTACCTTCAACAAGGAGGTTAGGAGACAGATAAGGCAGAAGTTCTGCAGGATGAAACATCAGGGGGATTTTCAGGCTCCACAGCAGAAATCACCCAGATGAGGAAGGATGGCAGGAAGCTCCAGCGGATGCTTTTTGAGACCAGGAAAATTCAGCTCAGCGCCGCCCTCTGATGGCCAACTAAAACACAACAAGCATCCAGATCCTGACAGTTCACTGAGTTCAATATTAAACCTTTTATTTTAATATGTTTAAATGTTCCACTGGAGCTGTGGAGCTCCTCCAGCACCACCATGGTCCTCCTTTTCTCTGATCACTGCTCTCCCTGTCCAGCCTCGGTCTGGATGGAAGCCCCTATCCATGGAGGTGAGCAGGTGGTCCATCCTCTCTGCGTGGTGGATTGATCGGCGCCCTGGGACCCGACCCTGGCCCGTCTGCATGTTCCTCTAATGTTTGTAAATGCCTTTATTGATCTCACACTGGAGAAACTCATTCTCTGCATTTAACCCCTCCCCTTGGGGAGCAGTGGGCTGCCATTGTGCGGCGCCCGGGGAGCAGTGTGGGGTTAAGGGTCTTGCTCAGGGACCCAGAGGGAAGGCTGTGGGGACTGAGCCGAGTACTTTCAACCTTCTCAGAGCAGAGCACTCTGCTCTAAGCACTAGGCCAACACTTATGTAGCCACATTGGTCTCAATTTTCACAAATACATATGTGATTATTACATGCACAGCAGATGTTTGTATTTGGACTCTGATTCCCTTCTTTAAACAAACTCTAATGAAATGAGCCGCTTTCAGATTTCATTAACCGGAGAAACTGGAGGGTTGTCAAAGAACACTCGCCATTAGATCACATGCTGCCATGTCCTGATATGAAAAGGCATGAAGGTGAAGAACATTCATCACAGCTACTGCTTCTACTGCAGGGATGAGGCTCCGACTTCCAGTCCAGACATTCGTTGTATTCCAGTGAGGGGGATCGTCGCAGAGCGAGATGGAGACGTGGATGATGATGATCGTGTGCCTGAGCAATGGATGGATTCTGACAGCTTCAGCTGCCCCCGTGACCCAGACCCCCTCCTCTCCACCTGCAACAGAGGAGCAGAGCACGCAGCTGGTGGTAAACTATCAGCCTATCTGCCTTTACTCTAGTTCTATTGTTAGCAGGGCCTGAAGTGAACTTATTTTAGCCACCAGCCCCGGTTGCAGGTGGATGATTGTTTTTTCTATGTAGCTAGCCTACGCCTAATATAAAGATGAACGTCTCAGGAAATGATTTAGAGCAGTTTAAGCACACATTAAAGCACCTTCAGGTTATTATCTAACTTAGTCTCATTTATAACTGGACCACCATAACAGCTGGATCTGACCAACATCTAGAATAGAAAATGACAGGAATACAAGCAGCCAATCATCTGAGTGACGTCACCATGCCGACCGTCCAATTTACTC
>NW_015151246.1:118066-119784 GCF_000732505.1 Cyprinodon variegatus | reverse complement strand
AGCAGCTTAAGAGTCCTCTGGTAATGAGGCAACCATCCGCAGGTGTGTGAGAAGGCCAACCAGAACCAGACGTCGCCTGGTGGAGGAGGGAAAACACAACCCACACAGACTGGATTCCTAACATCTTTAAATTGAATAATGTTTTTATATATAATGAAAATATCAACTATAACAACAACAGAATTGACAGGATCCAGACCATATTCTCAGGGGTATAACCTTCTTCTCAGTTTTCATTGATTAATCAGTTTATTATATTCAGTTTCCCCTTTCCTATACAATATGTGTGAAAATGTTTCCTAATACCCGCCTGGTTTCCTGGTTCCTTCCTCCAGTAGACAGAAGCTCTCCTCTCCTGTAACGACCCTCCATTATTCTCCCTCTGGTCCATTTCCTTCCTCACTCTGATCTTCCTATTATGACAATAAACATTGAAAAAGATGCAAAAAGCAACATTGTGAGAAAGAATTAGGAGAAGCAGTAATATTTAAGTCGCTTTTATTTCATATATTTGTTTTTATCTCTTCCTTGTCTCCTCCGTCTCTAATAAGACCAAAATACTAATAAGCAGAAATGACGGAAGGTTGAGTTTATTTGAGCATATTTAGCAAATAATGCAGAGGTGGAAATGTTAGGAATCACTGTTAATTAGCCTAATCTATTGATATAACAGCCAGTCATCATTATGACACTAATGAGTCTAATTTGCATAAAAAGCTGCAATATTTACATAGTTTGTTTAAAAAACTGTGCAAAGCTTTTCTTGATGCTTACTGTCATGTTCAGCATCAGGACTGTTGTGTATTGGTGCAAGATTAATAAACTGAACTGAATTGGATTTAATCTGCATTAGCATATCTATGTTTAGGGTGCAGCAGTGATGTTGGATATTTTGGCTGGATCCATTTAGACTCTAGGCTGGATCCTTTTAGACTTTAGGCTGGATCCGTTTAGACTCTAGGCTGGATCCTTTTAGACCTTAGGCTGGATCCATTTAGACTCCAGGCTGGATCCTTTTAGACTTTAGGCTGGATCCATTTAGACTTTAGGCCTGATCCGTTTAGACTCTAGGCTGGATCCATTTAGACTCCAAATTGGATCCTTTTAGACTTTAGGCTCGATCCATTTAGACTTTAGGCCTGATCCGTTTAGAATCCAGGCTGGATCCTTTTAGACTTTAGGCTGGATCCATTTAGACTTTAGGCTGGATCAATTTAGAGTTCAGGATTTGAATCTGAGTTTGTTAAACCTGCTTCATGAAACGGAGCCCTGCTCTTCCACTACAAATTATTCATCTACATCTTTTGATGTACCTTTTCAAGACCTTTCAATTATTGTTTCTTAGAATTTAATTGGAGCTTTTCAAAAATTGAGTCCTTGAGGACAAACGGTAAGGTTTCCAAAGAGAGAAATTAAATATTACAAAAAAGAATTTCATACGTGTAATAATGTCCACTAAAAGACATAAATCAGGTAATATGGCTCTGTAGGATGCATTGTGGCATTCTCTTGTTTAAAGTCGTGCGGAAATCATTCTTAAATGTCAAATCATTCTGGCTCAAACATGTACGGCTGGAAGCCTTCTACACCAAACCAAGCTTCTGCCGCCCTGGCGTCCTCTTCCACAACATCTTCATCCTGGCTTTCCTCCTCTAAATAAAAAATGCATGACGGAGGAGACTCATCCACGACCTCCGACACTAAACTCTCCTCCTCTT
>NW_015151246.1:114959-115806 GCF_000732505.1 Cyprinodon variegatus | reverse complement strand
CGAACCGAACCGAGACAGTCGAACCGAACGATTCTGACGGTTTTCATAAATCGTCCCATCCCTATACGTATATATATATTCTCTAGGTTTTTCTCCGCCTCGAGCTTCCTTTCCGAATGTACGGCTATACGATCAGTTCCACGCAAATTAATTGGGATATAATATATCTGACAAAATTGTTTTTATAAACATTTTTTATTAAAGATAATAAAAAAGCCACGATAAACATATTTAATTTATTTTAGTGCCAATTAAGGCCTTAATAAAAAAAAATGAATTGTAATTATTTTGAATGATCCGAGGAAACCCTGGTTCATTTCCGCATGTTTTGCTGCTTTGAATTTAATTTAATCATCTTGCGCATGCTCTCTACGATCTCCAAGGAACTCAGAGCGGAGCGGACGGGAGCCACAGCGCAGGCTGTAGGCCAGGGGTGCCGAACCTTTTTCAAACCAAGATCTACTTTTGAAGTTGATGTCATGCCGAGATATACCAAGCCAAACACAAGGGATAGGCAGTATTTGTTTTTTATTTGCACCAGGAAATTATCAATTGTGTCTCAAAAATAGGTTGCAAAAACAGAACTTAACAATCTCATAAGAACTTCACACCATTTCTAAACATCCAAGAAAAGATAAAAAAACATTAGACTACGGGACTGGTCACTAACACTGCACCTGCTCAGTGTTGTGTTTGTAGTCTTATTGGCCACCCACCAACATGGCTGGTAGATTGACAGCTCCATCCACAGATCACAGCAGTTACCTGCAATTGGCATCTGGATGGATGGATGGATGGATGGATGGATGGATGGATGGATGGATGGATGGATGGATGGATGGATGGA
>NW_015151246.1:111833-112780 GCF_000732505.1 Cyprinodon variegatus | reverse complement strand
CATGCCCTGATTGTTAGACTCTAGTGATGCTTTGTCGCAGAAAATATATCTGAGGATCCGTTAGATCTGTTGAAATGTTTGATTTTTTTTATGTTTGATGCTTTTTAAAAATATAATTCTGACTGACAACAGTAAAAGGTTTATTGCTCTAACCATGGAGAGCTATGATCTGAGAGCTGATGAGTCTGTGACCAAGGACAACGAGGACTTATACCAAAGGCATCATGGAAACAATGAGACTGAAGTTAAGAGACGAAGGAGAGCAGTCCTTTAAGGTGGTCCTTTCTTTTTGTAGGACTGGTTGATGAAGTATGGCTACCTGCCCCCATCAGACCCCTCCACTGGGCAGCTGCAGGCTTGGACGGCCGTCACCGATGCCATTAAAACCATGCAGATGTTTGCTGGCCTCAAAGACACTGGAGTTTTAGGTAAGGACAACATCTGCTGCTGGGCTGAAGCTTGATCCGCTGCTAAAGTTTCAGGTTTGAATGTCAAAACATCTTCTGTTCTTGGACTGTTTAGATGAGGAAACACTCACCCTGATGAACAGTCCACGCTGCTCCCTTCCTGACCAAGATGGAGCCTCCAAGCTACTGAGCCTACAGCAAGGGAGAAGGAGCAGGAGGAAGAGGAGAGCAGCATCCACATGGTCCCACCACAACATCAACTGGAGGTCTGATGGAGTCTCTCATTTCTGCTTAAAGTAATGCAGGCTGATGCTAATCACCGATGGATGTTAATCACTGATGGATGCTAATCACCGATGGATGTTAATCACTGATGGATGTTAATCACTGATGGATGCTAATCACTGATGGATGCTAATCACTGATGGATGCTAATCACTGATAAAGCTAAAAGAAAGAAAACGTCAAACTGCTAGGCGATGTTGCTGCAAACATCTAAATAAACTTCATAATAGAGTAATAGAGTATGGAATCCCTTAA
>NW_015151246.1:108630-110687 GCF_000732505.1 Cyprinodon variegatus | reverse complement strand
CGTAAAGTTCGTCTTCAGCAGAGCCGTAAAGTTCGTCTTCAGCAGAGCCGTAAAGTTCGGCTTCAGCAGAGCCGTAAAGTTCGCTTCATCAGAGCCGTAATGTTCGGCTTCATCAGAGCCATAAAATTCGTCTTCAGCAGAGCCGTGAAGTTCAGCGACAGCAGAGCTGTAAAGTTCGTCTTCAGCAGAGCTGTAAAGTTCGTCTTCAGCAGAGCCGTAAATTTCGGCTTCAGTAGAGCCGTAAAGTTCAGCTTCTCTAAACTCTATGATAGTTGCTTCATTAGGAGGAACACTTAGAGCTGCTTCTAGACTCTGATATTAGACACAGATGCTGTTTTAAAAAGATGATGGCTGTTAGTGCTACTACATGAGAGTACTTTAAAGGATGGAACATTAAGAATACTCTTAGTAATACTAAATGTTAGTAATATTAAGTATTGCACTATGTATTACTAAATTGTTGCACTACTAAAGTATTTTTAATCTGGGATTAACGTTTAAGGGACACACGCAGAATCTGGATGATTTGTGGAGATTAGAGACTGTGGCTGGAAGTTCGTGCAGGAAGTGGTTAGGAATTCAAACATTTATAAAAGACATGAACCCAGGAAATAGTTCCTGTATTTCTAAGTATTTTCCTGCTTCTTAGGTTGCGCTCCTACCCTTCCTCCTCTCACCTGCCCAGGGAGACGATTCGTTCCCTGGTCTTCTACGCATTAAGAGTCTGGGCAGAACCTACGCCTCTGGAATTCCATGAGGTGGGTACAGAAACAGGACCTCCTTCTGACCAAAATGAAAAGCAAAGTCCTATATATGTATACATCTCATACCCTGTCAGACGGCGTACTCATAGGGCCTGTTCTTCAATCATTCCAAATGACAGCTGCTAAACGGTGCGTGCAGATTTTTAGTAATAAATAAATGCAATAAATGTTGTAGGTGATCTGCAAAGACTGCTGCACCGATGTTAAAACATGCTATGGGCATCTTAAAATAGCCATTAAAGGAAGACGAGGGTCAAAGCCATACAGATCAAAGTAATAATAGTAATTATTAAGTGAATAATAATGATAATACAGAATAGTATATCAAACTTTTACAAAAAAACCAAACAATATATCACTTTCCCTAAACCCCCACAGGTTGCAGGGTCTTTGTAGGCTCTTTTGATATTCTATTTTAATGTAATATTTACATTCAGTCATTTTTTTTTCCTTTATTTGTAAGATTGTTTTCTGTCCTGCTGAATTAAATGCCCTAAATTAAATCATTTTTCTTAATCAATAATTGTTATTTTACATATGTGAAAGTGTGTCCCACCCTGTGGCATCCTCTGGCACCCTATGGCAGACAGCTGGACAAAGTACCACACGAAATATCAACTAAATGGGATTCTTTTAAAGTAATTATGGATTAATAGTCATGTATGACAAACTCTTTTTCCAAAACCGCAACATCAGTGCGACAAGCAACTTCATGACACCTTGTGGCATCCTGGGCCACTGCAGGTGCTGCATGCTGCGACCCAGAGCAGTGATCCAAACTGGGGGTAAGCATACCCCTAGTGGTCCATGAGTGAATTGCAAGTGGTACATACAAATATTTTATTTCTTAGGTAGTAAAATAAAATAGGGCTGGGATCTATTTAGCTTTCTCTACATCCAGACTGTTCCCTACATCCAGTCTGTTCCCTACATCCAGTCTGTTCCCTACATCCAGACTGTTCCCTACATCCAGTCTGTTCCCCACATCCAGACTGTTCCTACATCCAGACTGTTCCCCACATCCAGACTGTTCCTACATCCAGACTGTTCCCTACATCCAATCTGTTCCCTACATCCAGACTGTTCCCTACATCCAGTCTGTTACCTACATCCAGTCTGTTCCCTACATCCAGTCTGTTCCCTACATCCAGACTGTTCCGTACATTCAATCTGTTACCTACATCCAGACTGTTCCTACATCCAGACTGTTCCCTACATCCAGTCTGTTCCCTAAATCCAGACTGTTCCCTACATCCAGTCTGTTCCCTAAATCCAGACTGTTCCCTACATCCA
>NW_015151246.1:103516-105301 GCF_000732505.1 Cyprinodon variegatus | reverse complement strand
ATTATTATTAAAAATGGGAGTCCAAACTTGGCCTGGACTGCCTAGATGATTGGTGCTTTCTTTGTGGCGAAAGGTTACAAAAGACAGCGCACAGATCTATTCTCTCTCTGTTCTATCCTGCTGTTGGATGGGAGATGCGGGGAAAGCCTCTTTCTTTGCCGTAAGGTCCAGCACCTGTTACTTTACTAAAACAATGATCTATACCCCATCAGGGCAGGAGTTAGTGTGAGGGATTGCTGAAGAGTCAATGAGTTGATACAGTCAGCTGGTTTTCCTTAGATGGAAAACAATCTGACTGGATGATCTGGTTGAATTGTCTCTATAAAAGGACCAGAGAGGACAGGTGTTGTGACTCTAAATGAATAAACTGAATTGAGTCCTGCAAACGTAATAAAATGAAGCACAACTAAGTTCATCTTTTTGTAGAAGCTATGAGACCAAATGAACCAGGGAGGTGCTGCATTTAGAGGCATTGACATTTTCTTTCTTCTGCATCCAGGTGGGCAACCCAGAGGCAGCTGACCTGCAGGTAGACTTCCTCCACGGTCACCATGGCGACAGCTATCCCTTCGATGGAGCAGGCGGTGCAGTGGGTCATGCGTTCTTCCCTTCAGATCCTGCCAGGGCAGGAGGAGTCCATCTGGATGCAGAGGAGCAGTGGGTTTTCAGGCAGCCAGGTAAAGCAGCACGCTGACTGGTGGATTCTATGGTGACAATCAGCAGAGCCTCTTCTCTTTAATAACAGCAAAGTGGCGTCTAAATCAATCATAAGATGTTTGGTTTTACCTTTCATTTGGATAGTTTTCAGTGTTCTTCTTGTAAGTTATGTTTTAACACGTCCTGCCATTTTTGGTTTATCGTGTCTATTAATTAGTTGGTTTTCCCACACTTTCAGCTGCCTATGAGTGGCTCCTGATTGTCTTTGGTTAGTTTCATTATTTAGATCATCAAAGGTTAGCCCTAGCCATACCTCAACATCCAAATCAGCCTCAATCTTTTCCCATGTTTATATTTGTGGTATTATAGTTGTTCAATTGCTTTTGTTGTGGTAGAGAAGAGAAATATGTTGGATCCAGACATTATCCTTTCCTTCTCGGGCAAGACAGTTATGCATGCGTTCACGCCAGAAGTGTTTTTATTCTCAAAAAACATGTAAACGCAGAAATTTGGACGCTGCATGAAACGCTGGTCCAGTTGCTTTGACGCTCTGGATGCTCGGATGCCAGAACACTTGGACGCCCTGCTGGACCTGATGCTGTCCCCCATACACTTTGCAGATGCTTTGATGCGCCCAGTGTGAACGCTGAATTACTCTTCCCAGTTCATCTGCAACAGGAAGCAGAAGATGCATCAAAAGTATGAGCTGACTGCTAGCAAGCATCTGACAAAATCAAACAATTACTGTCAATTCAAAAACAGCACAGCTTAAATGGTTTTATATTTTCTAAACACGAGAGAATGTTTAACGATGCAGTATTCAGCGTACAGAACATTTTCTCTGCTCTCTGCCATCCAGGAAGCTTTCTCCATTCAGAATGTCTGGAGTAGTGTTGGGTTTCCAGCTTATAGGGTGGCCCAAACAAAAGGCCTACAAAACATGCAAATTGAACTGGAATGGATGCCAAATATTAATCCAGACTTTTTGAATTGAAAAGGCTTCCTGGATGGGAAGCAAAACATCTTCAAAATTGGAAACAAAGTCCAGTGGATTGAGGGCTGCTCAGTGACGCAGTGGGCAGCACTGCTGCCTTGCAACAAGAAGGTTCTGGGTTCAATTCCTGGCCT
>NW_015151246.1:102162-102991 GCF_000732505.1 Cyprinodon variegatus | reverse complement strand
TCTGATGCCTGAAACAAAATCTGAATGTAGAATGAGCTGCAGTGTGAATGGATCCCATGTCTACATCACACAGGCTGAGGACAGAAGACATCAGTGTCTTTATTGTCGACTGCTGCGTTTGTTTCCTTAGACATTAAGACTGAATTGAGTCTCTCTAAATAGAAATCTCTTGAACTAGCTGGTGGTATTTCACATTTCTTAATGTGCTATATGTCTAAACCTAGGGCGTTCTATTTTCAGATACTGGTTGAATTTGGTTAATTCTTCTCTCACAGCACCATCTTGTGGCCAGAAACAAGGTTTCTCTAAACTCATGGATTTAACTTCTTCTTTATTTCTGTTTTGTTTGTGTGTCCTGATCTGTCCAGCTTATGAGGGCACCGACCTCTTCACTGTCTTGGTCCATGAGTTTGGTCATGCCCTGGGCCTGGCTCACTCCTCATCCCGCCACTCCGTGATGAGGCCCTACTACCATGGTCCTGTTGGAGACCCTCTGCACTACCGCCTGGGGCAGCAGGACCTGGAGCACATAATCCAACTCTACGGTAAGGCTCAGGGACAAGAACATCGGTTTTCAATTGGGTTTGTAACGTCATTTCAGCCTCTTTTCTTGGACTAAAGTGGGACAAAATCAGACCGACCAAACACAGCTCCATTTTCAATACCTGGACTAAATCCAGACGATGACGGAGTAACCAGATTCAGCCTAAATACAAACGTCTAAATGACGTCTGGTGTTTGAAGGGAAGATTGTTCTTTTGTCAAAGTATGCGCCTGAAGTCCACCATGATCTCCTTCATCTTCTCCACCTTCAGGATCAGGCTGTTAT
>NW_015151246.1:93061-101922 GCF_000732505.1 Cyprinodon variegatus | reverse complement strand
TAGCAGCCAATAGCAGAGGGGTGTATTGAATCCCAGATGCTGTGGGATGATGGTGTTGAAAGCTGAACTGAAGTCCAGGAACAGCATCCGCACCTGGGTGTTGTTCTCCTCCAGGTGTTCCAGGCTCAGGTGGAGAGCAGCAGAGATGGCGTCCTCAGTGGAGCGGTTCCGTCGGTAGGCGAACTGGAACGGGTCAAATGTTGGCGACAGACTGGAGACGAAGTGTTCTTTAACCAGCCTTTGGAAGCACTTCATCGTGATGGGAGTCAGAGCGACAGGCCGCTAATCATTGAGTGAGGTGACCTGAGGCTTCTTTGGGACTGGAATAATGGAGGCAGACTTAAAGGTATTATGGAGGAGTTATTAAAATACCTGCCCTCTCCACTTAAAAAAAAAACAAACAGCGGATGTAAGAGCCCATTTCTCCTCGTCCACCCTCTGTCTAAAATGTGCTGTTCTCATAGCTCACAAGTTTACTATGTCCACATACAGCAGAGACTATATAGTGAACTTTATAGTGAACTCAGTTAACTGACCTTTCAGACAGATGATCACTACTTTTAGCTCCCTTGGTCACGTGACTGAACCTCACCGCGCGGTGCCTGCGCCATCTTTGTTATTAGTTGCCGCTGTTGGGTAGCGACAGCCTATGGCGACTTCAAGCTGCTGTGACAGCAAATCCCATAATGCTTTGCGAGAAGAGCTCTCTACGCAAAGCATTCTGGGATATATCTGCCTCTTCTGAGGCCTTTCTTTTCTTCTCATACACTTCGACTCTTTTTCTCTTCCGACCCACTGACATTTTCAAAGAACCGCGGTGAGGAAGGTGAGCTGCAATGACTGTCTGAAACCGTAGCTCACCACGGATATACGCCTGGAAGAAAGAGATAGCTACCGGGACGAGCTCATAGGACGGCCTTACGTAAAAACATCACCAGAATGATTGACAGTTAGGAGGACCACTGATTGAGATGATCCACCCCGAAATAAACAATCCTCCTCTATACCTTTAAAGCATGCTGGCTCTATGGATTGGTCCAGCCAGGTGTTAAAGATGTCTGTGAGGACACCAGCCAGCTGACCTGCACACTCCTTATCCACCCGCCCAGGTATGTTATCAGGCCCTGGGGCCTTTAATGGATTGACTCTCCTCAGAGTTTTCCTCACATCAGCTACGTCCAGGTTTAGTGCCTCCTCCCCCTGGTGTGGAACAGCTTTCACTGCTTGAGGCTGTTTAGGTGCTCATCAAAGGTCACTGTTCTGTGTCTGGCTATGCTGAAGCAGGAGATCACATGTGACGCTGTAGCTGTATGAATGCATCTCACACAGGAGATCACATACAAGTCGCATATATTTGGAAATGTGGACGACCAGGAAAAAAAATCTGTATTGAGTGCTAAGGCCTGCAATGTGACTGTAGCCTTAAACTGTCAGAAGTGATGAGTAAAATCATTGCAATCTATTGCAATTACTAATTTCTTTTTTGACAAACGAATCTTTTGACAAACTTTCAGTATGATTATGTCGTTAGCACATAAGCTAACACTGGTCTTTCATTGGCCCTACTTTCACCTGATTGCTGTCACGCCACCACTCAGTCGGTCTGCTTTGAACATTACCTCTCCTCACTGTCTCTCTGCTCTCCAGGGAAACAAGCTCATAATTACAGGGTCGTGCTCCGTCATGTGTGTAGTTGTAGAAATTGAACATCTCTGTGTCAGAATTAGCATTGCTATCCATAGTTTTCTATGTATGTAAGTACATTATATTTACAAATCAGAGCTTGTGTCTGACGGTTGTAGGAAAAGAAAAACAGATTTAATCCCAGAAAGTAGAGAATCTGTTGGCTGCTGGGTTATAAAGGCAGAGCAGAGAAATGGAGGCTTATTTGTTTCCTGGGTTGTAAAGCATCAGAGGATCACAGTAAGGGACGTGTCTGCACCGTTTCCTGTCCCAGAATACCCTGAAGGCTCTGCAGGGTCAGACAGCTGCTGCGCCTGCAGCTGAACATGTTGCTTTAACTGGCTTTATAGGAGCTGTTGACGGGGATTGCTGTGTGTTTTTGTTTATTGGAATAGTTTCCATGTTCTGTTATGTGAACACAGCAGAACATAAAATAGACAATGTTTTGATTTCTGCCTCAGGTAAAAGGAAGCAGCTCCTACCTACTGATGCTCCGGGCCTTACAGCGGAGCCTCAGCCGCATCACCACCAACACCAGCATCACCACCACCAGCACAGAAACAGGTAGGCACTACAAACACTAACTAGGAGACTGTCACACACCTTCACAGCATGGAGTCATGCCTGCAAAATCTTTCCAACTTTAACTCTGCTTCTGGTGGTTCTTCCTGAGTTCAAATCCTTAGTGCGTCTGAAGCTGGTCCCAGACGGCCCCAGCGTCTCCATCCTGGCAGTCTGTGAAGTTAAATATCAGCTTTTCTTATTTCAATAAAAGTAACATTGTTCCATTTTTAATGCTGAGATGTAGGGAGTAGAAGCAAGTGTGAAAAGAGAAGCAGGAAAATATAGATAATCATAACCTCACTGTGTTCAATGTTCTCACATCCTTTTTCTGGGTGTGAACAGAAATCAGTTATCTGAAATGTTTATCTGGCCAAAGTTATGTCTTTGATGAATTGAGTTGTTTTCCTTCTTTTGTCCAAGTTGTGAGAAAGTTTATTTATGCAGGAGATGAGAGAGAGAGAGAGAGAGAGAGAGAGAGAGAGAGAGAGAGAGAGAGAGAGAAAGAGTGCTGGGATTTTTGAAGAGTATAAATGTATGTGTTTAGGATGATTAAGTCAGAGCTTTTATATTCTCTCCCTCCAAATGACGTTAGATTACATTTAATATTATCTTTCAAGAAAATGCTTCCAACTCAGATTCCTGACTTCACAAATCCACAGTAAAGTCGAAGGTGGAGAACCTTGTTTTTGATAGAGAAAGGTAAGAAATTGGCTCAGTAGATCCTCCCATTCACCGCTCTGAGAGAATGAAAGGACAAACAGAGGGCCTGAGTCAGACTGGCCATGATGGCAGGAAACCAACAGAAACATCTGAGTCCATCTGTGAGGCTTGGTGGTGGAGGGATGATGAAGGCATCTCCTCTTCCAGCTGCAGGAGATGCCTTCAATTCACACCAATGGATAATCCTGCTGAGTTTGATCAACGTTTTCAAGGAGACCAGGAATCTGCAGAATCCCTGATGATGGGGCAGACCAGTACTGAGGGGAGTGGAGGCCTAGTGGTTAGGGCACAAAGCTAGGAACACAGAGATCCTGAGTTTGAGCCCCACTCCCACAGACTGCCACTCTGGGTCCCTGAGCAAGACCCTTAACCCCACACTGCTCCCTAAGGGGATGGGTTAAATGAGTTCATTTTGTTGCTCTGTACTTCTGACAGTAAAATAGTAACTGATCTAAACTGCTTCAGTGATTGGTTCACTGTGCCTCAGAGTCAGACGGCATCATTATGATAAAGAAATAATTCTTTTCTTTCTGTGAAAGTCATTGGATTCCAGCCACCAAAGCAAACTCACCCATTGTTCTCCCCCAGTCCTCCCGTCGATCGCTGCAACACCAGTTTTGATGCCGTGGCAAAGATCCGAGGAGAGACGTTCTTCTTCAAAGGTTGGACAGTATTCATTGCTTCATCGGTGATGTTGGAAGCAACTATTGCTCCTTTCAGAGATAAAACGTGTTTAGATGTCCCACCATCAGGCTCCCGGGAGGCAGAGGCTTTAAAGAGTGGATTATGGAGAACTGAAGGTAGTGACTGATGTGTTCACCAACACATAGCAGGGTTATGGCTGCCCTGGAAAACCAAACTGAACATTTATAACCAATCATCATTGTAACATGTCTGTAGTCTGTATTTAAATGTTTTATTGGTTACAGACGTAATGCTGTCAGGGACACTATTCACAGAAACACACTCTGACCCCTAAAAACACCTGTCTAACTTCACTGTTGGTAATTATTTTTATTTAAAAATATATAACTTTAAATTACATTAATTTATTTGAATAGCCATTTTATTTAAAATGTATTTAAAATAAATACAGGGAGCAGGGGGACGATTTACTGAGGCCATGTGTGCCGCAGAACGCTGCTGTTCCTATGGCTGCCATTAGGCAGCATTAGGAACGGCAGTTCCCTGTAGGGCTTCCTTTATCTCTAAGAAAGATAGGAGCCTCATCCTTGTCAGGATACAGTTTGAAATATGAGAAAAACCTCAGCACAAGAAAAGCACAACAGGAGATAAACATTTCAGCAGAAGGAAAACATCGGAGGCTGGAGCCACATAAAAGTCAATCTGACATTTCAGTTCTGGACGCATCCACAGGTGTTAACAGGTAGAGGAGGGGGGAGCAGTTCCTCTGGGTCCTTCTGCCTTAACATCCAGGGGAGTTTTGATAAGGAGTTTGAATCCAAAATAACACTTATTGTTTTGAGAGCAGGCTGCACAGGAATGTTCCATCAGCTGTGAGTCTTTTTTCTTGCTGGCTCTTCGTGGAGAATCCAATATTCTGAATTTGTTGGGCTTTTCCGCCTTGAAGCGAGCGTACACATCCAAGATATTATCCCATCTCACCTTTGACTACAACCACCGCAGCCAGCCAGCGTTCAATCGCACCCAGCATGCGGTCATCTCCTGGTCCTACTCGTTCACAGCCTTTGTGAGGGCGTCAGCCGCTGCCGACAGCCTGATCAATGCCCACATTGCCGCGAAAACCTCTGTAACTGTAGATACATCAGGTATTCTCCAAATCCAAACAGGAGAAAACAGAGTATCATAAATCTGAAAAATCCATGCGTCTTCGACATCCTCCACTCACAGCATTGTGAAACACACCATCCTCCACGCTTTCCAGGAATCCATGGTGTATCCCACGAAGTATGTCCCGGCAGGACAGGACGGGTCCCCTTTTCCCCGTCTTTCAGTCGAATAAATTTGATCAATTGCATTGAAAGACCAGCTGACCAGATCCATTTTTTTTAAGTTGAGGTGACATGAAGAGAGAGCTCAGAAAATACAAGACACAGCAAAGCAGGGACAGGCAGGGAGGAACAGGAGCAGCAGGACAATGTGAACGCCTCCTTCAAGTGTCAGAACAGAAAAGTATATACGATTCATATTTCAGGGGGTGTAGTACCATTGCAGCAGCAGCAGGTGTCCCCAGACAGCGCTGAATGAATGGAGTAATGAGGCTTTGGCCTGGAAGGCCTCAGTGCTTCATGAAGCTTCATCTGCTCCTCCATAAACTGCTCCTCCGTAAATTTCACAGAATGAGAAACACAGAGTAGATCAAACAGCAGAAAAAATAACTTCAAAAGTATCCAAACCACAAGGACTTAAGGGGGTTTCCCTTCACCTCAGGCAGGGGTCAATAGGTCAGCACTGACAGCTGGCAGCCTGCTCCTCCTATGCTGATGCTTTTTATTCTATCATTGCTGCTGCAAAGTAAACATTTTATTTCATCAATGGAAATAAAAAACATGCACCCAGAAATGAAACTTTAAAAAAATGTCTAATTCAAAATAAGGTTTTAAAATGAACTTTGCTGTTTTCTCTAATTTTATTTAATTTTTTTTCTTCTTCAGATTGAGTTTTATGGATTGCATTCTTTCCAAAATCCTGGAAGTGTAGAGAATTTGATCTGTATAATGTAGTTAGAAAAGACTGTAATTTGTAAAACAATAACTTTAAATAAATGAAATTAGAAAAAAAAGTTTGAAAAAATAAAACTCAAAAAATTAAACAGAAAGAAGTTCTTTGTGATTTTTTTCTATTTACAAACCATGTTCTCTGCTGCCACAATAATGGAACAAACTTCATGCCATAGCCGTTCAGGGAGAACATGAGGGCTCAGAATCAGGTGGAGTTGGCGACCTCTGGTGGAGGAAAAAATGATCACACTGAAACCCCAGGACCCTGACAGCAGAACATGGATGGATTTACATGGATATTAGATGATCAGATGGGCTTCTGGAAACATCCACAGCAAAAACAAGCAGGACAGAAAAATCCTTCGCTTCTTTTAACGGGTTATTTTATTAACTTTTCTGTCTGAAAGTGAGAAATAAAAGCTAAATAAAGAGAAGAAGCAGCCATGAAAACTGCCAAAAAAAGAAACAAAAATGACTTTTGATTAAAAAAATCCTTTGTTACTCAAAAATATTGTAAAGCAAACTTTTGTGGATTCTTTGATGAGGTAATGTAGAGGTTGATGACTGTAGATCTGGAGAACATTCGACTGAAGACGGTCTGATGAAGAGGATGCTCACTGCTGTCCATCATCTTCTTCATCTCCAGAGGTTCTAGAGGAGTTCCTGGAACAGAGCCGGCCTTCTGGTTGAGCTTCTTTCAGTCATTAGCTTTATTGATGATGATGGTGATAATGATGATGATGATGATGATGATGATGATGATGGAGGAAGTCTTTCTAACCTCTGAAATGATCCACTGTGTGTCTGCTTCCGCCACTCCAGGGCTGACCGTGTGGAGAGTCACCAGTGGGGGTTTGGTCTCCAGGCGAGGAGCTTCAGTCAGGAGGCTGTGGAGAGGTCTGCCCCCTGATCTGCCGCGACTCGACGCGGTGCTGGAGAGACACTCTGATCACGCCATCATCTTCATCAGCGGTACATCAGGCTGCTCCAACATCCTGTGTAGCTGGCAGTGGTGTCTGTTGCAGACCTGTGGGAAATCTGATCCATCTCTGGTCTTAATGACGACCAAATCCAGTCCAGACTCACCGTTCCCACAGACAGTGAACACATCACCTCTAGTTCCTTTGACAGTAGAAGCTAGCAGGCTCCCTAGATCTAAAACATCTTCACAGCCATCATATCCATCTGTGTTTCTGGTTTTAACCCTCATTTATTGCTGTGATGATGGGAATCAGTGAAGATCCGTTAAGGCGAGGTAGGAGGGCATCCAGGGTTCGCTTTGGTCTGCAGGTTAGCCACGCTACAACCATCTTAAAAGAATTATTATTTTGGCAGCCAGTTCTATTCAGTTTATTTCTATGGTCTCAATTCTCAACATGTTCTCATTGGTCACTGTATAGATCCAGATCGATCAGATCAGTTGTTATCATATCTATATTTAAAGACATGGGTTGGTTTAGTGGTTTTAGAGATAATGTTTAAAGGTTCAGAGGAAGCTGCAGCTGATGATGAAAGAAGAAGATCCGTCTCCAGCAGAGTCGCCCGTATGACCTCGCTTTCCTTTGTGTCCCTGTAGGCTCCCAGTTCTGGCTCTTCAGGGACCTGGCCCTGCAGGAAGGCTACCCGAAGCCCCTGACAGCCCTCCATATGGGGGGGGCTGATGAGACCGGCTCAGGAAGGCGGGGCCTGGTGTGGGACCCAGAGGAGGGGCCTGTGTGGGGGACTGTGGGAGACGGACAGGAAGACGAATGGAGTCTGCTTCTCCAGGACGGTGTGAGCGGCATCACCACTGATAGTGATGGTGAGTTGTTGGGTCCTGACTATCTACTGGAACCTCTGCAGTCTCAGGGTCTGCAGATACAATTAATGGACATTTAAAAAGAAAACTTTGGTTTTCATCTTGGAAGTGATGAGGTCAACCTTCTTCTCCCACCTTTAGGTTCTATTTATTTCTTCAAAGGAGATTCCTACTGGAGGTTCTTGTCTCCAGGCTCTACAGCACAGGAGGGTTACCCACGATCCTCCGCTGCAGACTGGTTGGACTGCGCTGACCATCAGTCCCCGTCCGAAGTGGACGACTTCTCTCTGTCTCTGTCTCCTCCTGCTGGAAGACCTGAGCTTCAGGAAACAAGGAGGAAGGAGCTGCAGGAGGAGGACCCAGGAGGTAGCAGGAGGGACAGACATCAGCCTAAGTACAGGCAGGACGGAGGCTCCTATGGTTGGACACAGTGCTCCTGCCAGAATAAAGCACTAGCTGGCAGCAAAACGTCTCTAAGTCTGCTCTCTGTGCTGGTGGTGCAGGCGCTGCTGGCTGTTTGAGGATCAGGATGCGGGTTTAAGGCTGGATTATGCTCAACGTTCCACATGGAACCCTGTTTGCGGCCTTCGTCCTCCGTGCCTCCTTTCCCTGATGTTCCTGATATTTTGGCTGACTCTGCAGGGTGGGGGGGTTGGTTGGTGGTTGGGTTGTTGTCACAGTCTCTCCATTATAATGATATTAATCGGAGCAGTGTGGGAAATCTGGCTGTAGAGACGCTCTAAACTTCGTCAAGCATTAAACCAGGCAGTAGGATGAAGTGATGGAGGTTTGGTTGCAGCAGTGAAATAAGCATTTTTCACAACCTATTTCTATAGATGCTGTTTTCACCGGACGTTAGTAACAATCAACACATAAGAAGAAATCAAACTATAGATGTCCAGAAGTTAAGTTATGGTGTAATAATGTGAAATGGCACAGGGAGAAAATGTTGACCACATTTTGCTGAAATGTATTTAATACTTTGTAGAAAAGCCTTTGTTGGCACTGGCAGCTTCCAGACGCCTCCTGGATGGAGAAATGAGTGGCGTGCATTGATCAGGTGTGATTTTGGCCCATTCTTCCACACAAAAAGTCTTCCAATCGAATGTTTTGTGTTCCTCTTCTATGAACTCTAACCTTTAGTTCTTTTCATAGATTTTCTATTGGATTCCAGTCAGCTGATTGGCTGGGCCATTCTAGTAGCTTTATTTCTTTCTCTGAAACCAGTGGCCCTTTGACCTCCAAACATGATGTGTATTATGGCAACCAAAAGCAGCGTAGGTCTCATCTCAGCAGACTATACTACTATCCTGAGATATCTCTATAGTTACGCTGCTATAGGCTTAGACTGCTGGAGGACATAGGGACCCCTTTTTCATCATTCTGCTTCATTC
>NW_015151246.1:89933-92581 GCF_000732505.1 Cyprinodon variegatus | reverse complement strand
TGTTGTGAATTGGCGCTATAGAAATAAACTGAATTGAATGGAAAATTTGAATTGAACTATACTCTCCCAGTATTTCACAGGTTCAGTAACCTTTAAACGAGCTTCAGCAGCTTTTCCTTCAGCAGTGGAGTCCTGCGTGGTGAGATTGCTGCAGGCCCTGGCGGCCGACTGCATTACCGATTATTTTCTTTGCTGATTCCAGGTCTTTCTGAAGCTCTAGAGGTCGTTGGCTGTTGATCAACTCCTCTGATCATTCTTTTCCCTCCTCTGTCAGGAACCTTGTGAGGAGCACCTGGTCGGTTTAAGGGGAACTGATATTTTTATTTCCACTTCCAGATTATAGCTCCAACATTGCTCACTGGAACATTCAGAAGTTTAGAAATCCTTCTGGAACCGATGCCATCATTAAGGTTCAAAGCTCTTGAAAAAGCTCCTTATTTTGACCCATGATGAGATGTTGATACTAGAGATTCATTCATAAAGGCCATAATCTGGGACTGAACCAGCTGATGTTAATTTGCTGTGATAAGGAGCAGCATGGCTTCTTATCACTGAGAGATTTCAGCTTTTGTCTTGGCTTTCATGCCTTTTTGTTCAATATTTTTTCCCTGTTTTATTTCCTAAATAACTTAATTTCTGGACATACTTGGTGCGATTTCCTTCTATGTGTGGATTGCATGGATTGTTACTGACATTTGGTGAAAGTGTCAATAGCACCTCTAGAAATATATTAACTGAGAACCATTATGTGGCGTTCAAAGCTTATTTAACCTGCTGTAACTGCTTCTCCAATCCGTTCCTTTGCTTCTTATTGAATTTATGCTCCACTTTAGTGTGACTGGGAAGTCCCTCAGCTGTGGAGAGAGCAAAGTCTCCATTTTTAAAACACCGGAGACCTCCAGGATCCCTGAATCAGTCAGGAGAGGGCAGCTGCTGGAGAGTCTGCTGTGTGCAGATTTTAGGGATTTGCTTCGACAAACATGCAGCAGGATCCCTTCCAGGCGGTCGGCCTCAGTCTTCAGGCTGGGATAGGAGATGGATAGACTGGAAGAAACATCTAACGCCTCCTAACTACCAACCTTTGGAGGAGCTGCAGCTGTTTGATTGGAGTACCAGCTTCTTATGACTTTTAGACAGACTCATTAACATTTAACTTTAACATGTTAAATTGTCAAACATAAAAGGTTTAATAGTTTTAATGTCTCTTTGGTCTTTTAACCAAACCCACTAAAAACATTACAATTCAGAAAGAGCTGTGATTTTGATGAGAAAGGAGAAAAACTGTAGTTTTAAAAATATTTGATGAGCATTAGTGGGCAGCAGAGCTACTTTAGTTCATGTTAAGCTAATGTTCCAGAATATTCTTCTCATGAATATTTGCTAATAAATGAGAACGTTCATAAACGACATTATTGTGATTCCACTCCTTTAATTCTCCACAGGTTCGTATTTAACATGTGACTTTATTCGCCTTTAGGTAAATAAAAGAATATCCTGTTTTCTACTGATGTCAAACAATCATCTCACCATAAACACTACGTGCCCCTGGGCAAGGCATTTAACCCCAAGTCGCCACCTAAGCCCATTCCCACTCAGCCCAACAGAGAAAACTCCTCCTGGGAACGTCCGAGCTCCTTGTCTTCACGTTGCCACATTCACAAGAAGAAAAACACCCCTAAGCAATAAGTTAACCTGAGTGCTTATTATCTAATTATCTTATTTGAAGAGTAAAACAAATCATCTTAGTTATTTGCTCAAATTAAGGCTGAATACGCTCGATTTTTATACTTATTTCTATATTGTTTTTGCAGTGTGTTTTTATTGGGCAAAGCACATAAACAGAATTAACAATTATCTTTCAATTTGGGACAATTTAAAGCTTATTTTTTATGCTGAATAGAACTCCAACATTTCTCCTTCCCTCTAAATATATAAACACAAACAATGCAGGATGTTTCAGATATTTTTCTTGAATAATGTAAATTACATATTTAAAAGGAAATCATGGTTATATAAATAAAACATAGCGTGTGAATTTTATAGTGTAAATGACAAATAACAATGGAGTAATGATTTGAGAAGGTTGATCCTATAACCTACGGTAATGCAGAAAAACACCTGTAAAAAGAAATCTGAGTAGGCTATCGTGACTGTAAATAGATGATAACTATGTTACAGAGAGGTAGGTAGCATAAGTACTAAACTATATACAAAACAAAATACAGGTTTTTCTGTAAACTTTAGGCTAAAAATTGGAAACCTGCATTTATGACGAGATAAATGAACGGACAGCCGTTTGCCTACAAATTTAAAAAATAACTACTGACACTTTACGAAACTATCATTTATACATGATAGAGATGATTTATTAATGATTAACAGATACTTTATTAATGTGATAATTATTTAGAAATTGCATTTAAACGTTTTATAAAAGTTAAATGTAGTTATTTTAGCCCTAACCTTAACATCAGTGGGTTTAAGAACCCAGATCCTATCTCTACTTACATTGCAGTGTCCATATGAACTGTAAAACTCCCAGCATAATTATAATAAAGCAATTTATATACATGAAACAAGTGGAGCGGTATGGCAATTGCGATACCGCTACACTTGTGAAAGTAAAATCTGTTGGGCTCCTTTTGGCA
>NW_015151246.1:84138-85743 GCF_000732505.1 Cyprinodon variegatus | reverse complement strand
GACCTGGTGGACGATACAAAGTTACAAAAAGAAGAGGCTTTCTGCTTTGAAATTTTTGAGGGAAACTAAGTGTTTAAGAGCTGACTATTGGACAAAGGGACTGGGTCCCCAAACTGTTCTTTGGGACAGAACAGAACTGAGTCAGACTCCAGAATGGAACCAAAACCCCACCCCCTCATTCACCGAGCCAACTGGGAAACATTGGTTCCCTTCTTTCATCTGAAGCTTAATGAATACTCTTCTGTTTACATGTGTTGTTAATGCCTTATCTGAAAGAGGCTTAAGTCTAAGGAATGATAATGCTAACTGAGCCTTAGTGAATGACCCATGCTGTGTGTTGCTGTCTGCTTAATTTCTCTTTCCTATTTGTTTGAAGAGTTAGGCTACTATGGATGGACTAGCTAGCATCATTAGCTCCAAGCCACCTCATTGCTGGCCCTGTGATAGCAGCCGTTTTAGTCCTCTAAATCCTCCTTTAATCTAGTTGGGCCCCCCCGCCCTGGCGCCAGATACCCTGTCCCAGCTGAACTAATCCATTCTTCCCTGCGTCACTACATTTTAAAGAATTCCTGTCATTATTACATTTTTCACTGTTTGGATTACTTCTCATATTTCTGCATCAGAGTTATTCTGTCATAGTCAAGAGTTCTGTTTAGTCATATCCTGCAGCACAGTCTGCCTCCAGCCACCACCCCACTCTAGGTGGTCGCCACCTGTTCCCACTAATTAGTTACTCAGCTCACCTGTATGAATCCTCATGTTCATGTCCCTACTTAAACAGAAGGGAAGAACAAAGAACAGAAACACATCAAAGATGCTCTCCAAAACTGTGGATATCCAAACTGGGCGTTTACCAAATCAGCAAGGAAATCCAAAAGACACGTAACAGAAGATAGCAACAATCCCTTATGTTGCTGGAGTGTCTGAAAAACTCAAGAGGATTTTCTCCAAACACAAAATCCCAGGACAACCTAACAAGACCCTTAAACAGAGACTAGTTCATCCTAAAGATAAAACCCCCAGACTGAATATGAGTGGAGTGGAATATGCAGTTCAATGCAGCGAGGAATGCTTTGATCTTTATATTGGAGAAACCAAACAACCTCTCCACAGACGCATGGCCCAACACAGGAGAGTGCCCTCCTCTGGACAAGACTCTGCAGTACATCTACACCTTGTGAACGAAGGACATTCTTTGGAGGACCAGAATGTTCACATTCTGGACAAAGAAAATAGGTGGTTTGAGAGGAGCGTGAAGGAAGCCAACTATGTTAAGAGAGAAAAACAACTTTAAACAGAGGTGGTGGACTCAGATTCCAGCTTCCAAAAACGTACAATTCAGTTATAGAGATGATCCCTTCCAGATATAACCACACCTACCCGCTCCAGCCGGTGAACAATACGACCGACTCTTAACAATCATAGACAGGTTTCAGGTATTACAGGAGACAATCACCCCCTTTAATGACCGACCTTCAGAATCATAGACAGGTCTCAGATATTACAGGCAAACAATGGAACCAAATGACCCATTCATCAGCAGTGGCGGCCGGCCCATAGGGGGCGCTGGGGCACCGCCCTCCCTGATAAGAAGAGAGAAACGTA
>NW_015151246.1:80658-83506 GCF_000732505.1 Cyprinodon variegatus | reverse complement strand
GTGTCTGAAAAACTCAAGAGGATTTTCTCCAAACACAAAATCCCAGGACAACCTAACAAGACCCTTAAACAGAGACTAGTTCATCCTAAAGATAATACCCCCAGACCCAATGTGAGCGGGGTGGTGTCTGCTATTCAGTGCAGTGAGGAATGCTCTGATCTTTATATTGGAGAAACCAAACAACCTCTCCACAGACGCATGGCCCAACACAGGAGAGCGCCCTCCTCTGGACAAGACTCTGCCGTACATCTGCACCTGATGGACAAAGGACATTCTTTTGAGGACCTGAATGTTCACATTTTGGATAAAGACAATAGATGGTTTGAGAGGAAGCCATCTATGTTAAGAGAGAAAAACAACTTTAAACAGAGGTGGAGGACTCAGATTCCAGCTTCCAAAAACTTACAATTCAGTTATAGAGATGATCCCTTCCAGATATAACCACACCTACCCGCTCCAGCCGGTGAACAATACCTCCTTAACGACCGACTCTTAACAATCATAGACAGGTTTCAGGTATTACAGGAGACAATCACCCCCTTTAACGACAATCGCCCCCTTTAATGACCGACCCCTAGAATCATAGACAGGTCTCAGATATTACAGGCAAACAATGGAACCAAACGACCCACTCATCGGTTTCATTTGCATGTTTCCAAGCGATACAAGGCCTTGTCTATATAAAGACTCAAACTCACTGCGGATCCAGACATTTGAATTGAGAAAGCTTCCTGGAGGGGAAGCGAAACGTCTTCAAATCTTGGAAACCAAGTCCAGTGGATTGTTTTTTAAACTTTTAAGTAATTACTATGACCTGGATGACTGAGGATCTTCATCAGCATAGATCATTGACTTTTATTTTAACCTAAACTTTACTTCTATTTTTAAGTTTGAGGGATACTGACGTAATCTTTTAACATAGAAATTTGCATTGTGGAAAATGACAAAGAAATCTGCTTTATTTAAGTGTAAAACATTGCAGTTTAGCTGACATACATCTTCCATCACAATCTTCCCCCCACAGCAGGGATAAGTCCCTTCAGGGAACGCTGATGTAAAGCCCTTTCATTTGATAAAGTATGCAGTTTATAGAGCTTTCAGTGTGTGGAATATGAGCTGACATTGTCTTATCATCTGAGTTTGTTGGTTTCCTGACAAATAATAAAAATAAAGAAAAACAATCACTAGTCAACCTGAAAAGGAAAAAAAGTCCTTGTTTGTTAACTCTGAAATGCTGACTAATTTAAAGGTGAAAAGGGATTTATGTGGCCTGAACAAATACGATGGAGAGATAGAGAAAAGAGGGTAAGAGAGAAGCTGGCTGTCTTATCTCTCTGCCGTGACGAAAAGTTCAGAGCGCACCAGCACGTGGTTTTCCACCGGCCTGACTGCGAAAGTGAAAACTTTCAGCATTCCTCTAAACTCTCTCATTTCAGTGAACTGTAAGCTTGCTTAGAACTACTGCTTTACAAAGAATAACAGAGTTTGTTGTATTCAAAGTTTTTGGTTTTCATCTTTGTTTCTTTCTCCACAAAAGGCCTATAAATAACCTGCACTGGGTAAGCAGTGCTTCCTGCATAAGCATGTCTGTTTTTTGCGGTGCAAGTCATCCTCAGCGTGTTTTACGATGCCTGACACATATTTTTTCCTCTTGCTTATCTGGAGCTGTTAAAGTTGAGCTGAGCTTGAAGGAATTCTGCTTATCTTACTACGGCTCCTTCTATGAGTGTAATGAGCCAACCACAGCAATACTTGCAGTAATTTGTGTAGATAATGCAGAATCAAAGGCTTCCACCTTAGCCATGTTATCCAGGTGGGGGACTTCCGATGTGGAAGGTCACAAGCCTGAAGCAGGCCTCCAGCCACAGCATCATAAAGGTAAACCCTGATGCTGAATGAACTTTAGCTCCGGTCAGATGGTTACAGCCACACATCATCAAGGGGAATGTTTGTTTTTAAGGGGTTTTTGCCTTTTTTGAAGCCTTCCTTCTCTATGGCAAAACACTTATGCAATAATTTAAGTTATAAAAAAAGTAATTTGTTTTCTTTTATTTGTCAATCTACACATGGCTGAATTTTCATATAACATGAATGTTTTTCTGAATCAATGGAAAAAACTAACAACATTGTTTTTTTCTACTTCAGACATTGGGTTCTTGGTAGATGACTTAGGACATTTCTCCATGTTTACGGGCTTTAGAGTAGGACCAACCTGCAGGCAGAGCGAGACACTATCATGGCAGAAAGTATTGACGGGATTTGAACCAGAAGAGCCAACCGGCATTGAGTCAGAGAGATTTTCATCTGCTGTTTTCCAGAGGAGTGTCGGGACACCGGTTGAAGACACCGGCTAACTATTTAGCAATGGGCTTGGTTAGCAAAGCTTCTGTTATCACTAATTATGTATGCTCAGTGTTGCAAGTTTGGTGTTTACAATTTGTAGGGAATTTAAATATTGAAAGCAAGAATCTTCATAACCAACAAACCAGGAATTTGATATGCTGAGGGAAAAATGGCAGTAATGTCGGACCAAAACAAACTTAATGAGTGAATGTTGATCAACTGTGAGAGTAGAGGACTGAGAAAGAATGCTGATGCAAGGAGACTAATAGACACAAAGGGAGGCAATCCAAAATATAAAATGTTTTTTACCAAAATAACTCTATATCTTTAACCGTTTTTGTGACGTCTGGGTTTTAACAAGTGACGATTCAGTTTTCACAAACTTTAGGAGCTAAGGAGACGTCTTCAACGGTGAGAAGATTCGAAGGGCAAAGTATCAAGATGGCCGACCTTTACTACCTGTCTCAGTTACTTCTGTGTTAATTGATGTGTCAAAGGAAAAGTT
>NW_015151246.1:76170-78967 GCF_000732505.1 Cyprinodon variegatus | reverse complement strand
ATAAAGCAACAGACGCAGGAGGATAAGATGAGCGATGATTAGGAACAGGGCAGAGTTATGCAGGTAAATCAGTGTGAACAATAAAGGTGAGCTAGCAAGGCAGATCATGACAGAAGTCCCTGACTCTGAGCAGTCAAAGCTCATATTTAATAAAAAATAGTAAATATTTCAATCACACTTGATTTATGTAACAGATAAATTCAGCAGAAGTTGACCAAAGTTCTGTACAGCAAATAAAACAAATAACTATAACTATAAAAATAAAAAGAACAAATAAAAAAAAAAGGTTGGAACTTAAACAAATATTTGTTTTCTTTTAGCAGAATGACTATATGGAACCAAGAATGTCCCAAAGCTGATGACATCATTCTGATGTTCATTTAAATTGCAAACATATCAGTGAGAACCGGTGAAACTTATTTGGCAGATACATTTGAACAATATCAGCCAAACAATAGAAAGGCTCATTATATTTTCTAAAAATGGAATCCAAAAGCAAAATATAGACCTTAAAAAAAGCAGACCCAGAACAATGCTTTGAGGGACTCCACAAGTCAGAGTAGACAAGGAAGAACCACGTCCTCCTGAATGAACAGAGAAGCTCCTGTTGCTCCGGTTAGATCCAAACCAAGATAAAAGTTTGCCTTTGATCCACCGCCTGCTCAAGTCTGGAAAGTAAAACACCAGGTTCCATTTTAACATCTAAAAATGCAGCCTCTGAGCTCTGAAGAGATCAAAGGGCTGGACAAAATGTTTGAGCAACATTATGTACTGCTAGGAAACTCTGAAGATTTACGTTTTCAAGTTTTGCATTAAGTCTAAGTCTGTAACAACAGTTGGATAAGATGTTTCTGAGAGGTGAAGGTAGAGCATGTTTAACTAGATCCTGATGTGAGAGACATGTTTACCAGAGAAACAAGAGCTGGACCAAGAGCTTGATGAACCCTTAGAATTTGATCAATGTCCAAAGGTGATTTTGGCCACATGTGATGCACAAGACAACAAAAGTACAAAATGTTCAAATGTGACTAAGGAGCAAGGAAGTAGAGAGGGCTCCACTTCCCCCTGAGCTGGGTCCCTTCTGGGATTCCTCAAGGCTCCATTCTGGGGCCCCTCCTATTCAACATCTAAAAAATGTCAACATTGTAAATCCCTTTATTTTCCCACCATGGGGAAATTCCCTCTCTGCATTTAACCCAACGACTTGGGGAGAAGTGGGCTGCCATTGTGTGGCACCCAGGGAGCAGTGTGGGGTTAAGAATCTTACACAATCTAACACCTAACACTGCATCTACATGCTCCACTTTGCTCAGATTATAGCATCAACCAGATCAGTTACCATGACTATGTAGACGACACAGCTTTACATCCCAATGTCAGCAGGTGACAATGAACCATCAGGGCGTTGGTTAAATGCTGAGAACAGATCAATCTGTGGATGAAACATTATTTTATACCACTGAATAAAAACCAAACTGAGTTAATAATCTTCAGACCAGAGAAGCAGAGATCCAGATTACGCTTCCAGCTTCAGCTGCAGCAGCTAGAAACCACTGATTATGGCTGAAATCATGATGGACTTTCAGTTCAGGCAAAAACTCAGGAAGAGTTCAGGAGGGAGAGAATTAGCTGCTGAGATCTCGCGAGGCTGTGCGTAATTAAAATGGCAACATACAGGTAATTCAAAACAAATCCACTCAGGTAAGTACAAACCAATCACTGTAAATTAAACAAAGTCAGGTTTAAACTTTAACAACTGTGCCGTATTTCTGAGGTAACAAACTGGAGGATGAGACCTTGACGAGACTAGAGAGCTACCTGGACGAGTGTTTTGACAACATCGTAATGGAGAAGCCAAGGAATACCACATTTTCATCAACGCCTTCTACTAAACAATTTCGATCTAGTTCAACCAGCGCTGATTCTACTTCTATTTTGTCTCCAGACAGGAGCTACAGCAACGTCCTGGAATCCATGGATAGAAAAAGCTAACCAGCCTGGACACCTGGGTCGCCCTGGTAGAAGTCCTGCATAAGGAGTTTCAAGCTCTGAGAGAGTCGCTGGAATTCAGCCAAGCTCAGCTAGCCTCCGTTACCGCCGAGAATGAAGCGCTGAAGGGGGAAGTCACCAAACTCACAGAGGGGATGATCCAGCTGTCCGGCGAAAATAAGGAGATTAAGGAATCCATTCTGGACATTCCGTCGCGGAGCATGAGAGACAATCTCACCTTCGCAGGAATTGCGGAGCAGCAGGAAGCAGACAATGAGGCGACAATCCGTGAGTTCCTCCAGCAGAAGCTAAAAATCCCAGCGGATCAGGTAAAAAAACATCACCTTCCATTGGGTTCACCGGCTCGGAGGTAAGAAGCCTGATAAAACCCATCCTAGACCAATCACAGCTAAGTTTGAGCATTACAAACAAAAAGAGAAGGTCAGAAGTGAGCTGAGAGCTGAGAGGAACAGATTTCAGCGTTAATGACCAGTTTCCATTAGAAATATTAGATCACAGGTGAGTCTTATTCCCAATCAGGAAGGGATATATTAGTGAAGGCGTCAGAGCTACAGTAGCAGTTGACAAACTTTATATTAATGGTCAGTTGTTCAGGGATCAGAAGATCACTCCTTGGCTTTATTAGATGCACAACAGCTGGGTTTAAAAGCATGTGACACCTGATCAAAGTGTATAGAACATTTCACGGTGATAAATGAAATATAAGCACAGCTCTAGAGCACGTTTACACGGTATGACTGCTAGTTACAGCTAAGTACAGAATGCATGTGCTGGGGTTCTTTTTCTT
>NW_015151246.1:73120-74363 GCF_000732505.1 Cyprinodon variegatus | reverse complement strand
TTTATTGAAAACACACGATGCGTTGGATCCAGGGTAACTCAGAGAGCTGGTGAACCGGAACTGGAAGTGAGAAGGTAGGTTCAGAGTTAAGTTCAGGTTCTGTGGGAAACTTGAACGACGACTTGCAAAAACATAGATTGAAACGGGACTCACGTTTCCCAAAAGGTGTTCTTCCCAGAATCCAGTCTTTGTGGGTTATTCCAGGACTTGGTTGACTCGTGGGCGGACAGGTTTTACTTAGGTTAGGTTGGTTCCTTGAGGAGCAATGGAGCGGACTGTCACTTAGATTTCCAGGAGAACTTGAACGGTTCGTGTGGAGATTTATCCCCTGCTCAGTGTGAAGCTCAAAAAATCCTTTCAGGGGGAGAAGGCCCAAACATCCAGTTTGCATCCCCTGCTCAGTGTTAAGCTCAAATGAGCCTTCCAGGGGGAGAAGGCCAAAAACATCCAGTTTGCAGGATGACTTCCTGCCAAGAGGCAAAGTCAAAAACCAAGGTTAGAACTCAGAGAGACAAAGACTCAGTTAGACTAATCTAAACTCAGCATGGCTAGAGTACCCAAAACTGGCAAACACTCTGGCGTCGGGGTAGTGGCAATCCACCGCTTAAGAGTCCTCAGATAATGAGCCAACCATCCGCAGGTGTGTGAAAGGGTCAACGAGAACAGGGCGCCACCTGGTGGTGGAGGGAGAAAACACAAACAAAAACACAACCCACACAGAACTGGATTCCTAACAGTCCCATATCCTTAATTAATGTGGATATTGTAGCTGTAAAGCTTTGGCAAAACGATTAGATAAAGTCACTCCTCTCATAATCCACCCAGATCAAACTGGTTTCATTAAAGGGAGGCAGTCAGCTGCTAACACACGCAGACTGCTGAATTTAATAGATTATTCCTACAGTAAAAATATTAAATCCTATATATTGTCTTTAGATGCAGAAAAAGCTTTTGATAGAGTAAACTAAACATTTTATTTTGCTATTCTATATAAAATTGGTTTTGGCAATTTCTATATAAATTGATTAAAAATCTTATACAGCTTCCCAACAGCCTGTGTCAGGACAAATAATCCAACATCTTCCAGCTTTTGTCTCCAGAGGGGCACCAGGCAGGGATGCCCGCTCTCCCCCTCACTTTTTGCTATTTTCATTGAGCCTCTAGCTGCTACAATCAGACAATCTAATGTGGTTAAAGGTATAAAAGGCAAGTCATCACTTATCCCGTGCAGTCGTACACCCAT
>NW_015151246.1:65612-67103 GCF_000732505.1 Cyprinodon variegatus | reverse complement strand
TCCGGTGGGTAAGCCTGAGGATCCCAACATCTTCTCCACAGATCTGGATCAAACTCCCAGCAGACTGGAAAAGAGCTGAAAGCCTGAGTTCTTTGAAGTCAGAGTTAAAAAGCTTTTAGTTTAGAGCTGACTTTGGGTGACGTTTGTTTGTTTGTTTGTTTTTCAGTTCCACCGTCGATCCACCAGATGGTGCCATTTGGTTACTCCTGCCTTGGAGGGCTTGTCTACAAGTCTCAACTACCCACACCTGCAACTAATCATTCATCACCTCAGAGGAGTATTTGAGCAGCTGACTGTCTTCACCTCTTCGCCAGAGTTTTTGCCAGTTCAGGGTACTCTAGCCCCCTGAGTTTATGCTAAGCGAATCTTTGACTTTTTCTAGTGACTACATGCTCTTACCTTGTATTTTTGTGAATCTTTGGGAGGAAATCTACAGACCCTCTGAGATCTATCTGGTCCTTCAACCCCTGTAAGGATTCCTCTTGTGAAGCTGAGAGTCTTACTGCTCACCTTATCATAATACCTACCTCTTCCAGAAACCCAGTAGACAGTCTGCTCCGCTGCTCCTCTGTTCCTGTGTTGTGTCAGCGTGTTTTAGTTTCTGAAAAATAAACTGTTTAACTTTGATCCTCTCTCTGTGAGTGTTTCTGCATGTAGGCAAAAAATATAAGACCCATCATGACAATTTTCATGACTTTCTTTTATTAATGTTTTCAAAAACTTTCCAGGTCCTTGATTTATTTTTTCCAACCTTTTTCACAATCCTTGTTCCAATGCAACTGATCACAAATTCCAGGCATCCTCTTTATATTGAGATTTAAGTTTAACAGTATACATCCTCAAATAAAATTGCTTTTGGGATCTGCAGTTAACATGTCCTTCAGTCACTCTTACATCTTCTGATACGTTCAAATTCTGGACACCTAAAGAAGGAATTCCAGATGAACTCAAACAGATCCCGTTTGCCCTATAAATACGTCATTTTTTCCAGAGGGAGGGCAGATAACATCTTCTGCAGCCGTTGGTTTATGGTCGCTGCGTGAGTCATCTTCCAGAACATTGATATACATCTTTATGCATTAACCAAACTAATTTAAGTTTATAAATATTTGTTAATTTTTGTATAATTCTATTTTTCAGGGTACATCCAAACACAAACAGCTTATGCTCAAGAATTATTCTTTTGGAAATGATTTTCTCATTTACGTCTTTTACCTCTTACTTCAAACAGTGTAATGTTCCTATAATGCCACTTACAGTGAAGCAGAGCTCCGCTATCAGATATCTCCCTGTTATACCTGTTAAGGTCCACTGGAGTTATAGAAACCCACATAAACCATTTTAAATGAATAATTTTAAGAGCTGTGTTGATAGAGCTGCTGTGGGCAAATTTACATGCTGTTTGCCAATCTACCTTAGGTAACTCTATCAATAAGTCTTCTTTCCAAGCCTTTCCTAAGTCTATAATGAGATCCTTCTGATATCTGTAAC
>NW_015151246.1:63366-64623 GCF_000732505.1 Cyprinodon variegatus | reverse complement strand
TAATAAATAGCGAGGAGAAAGCTGTAGACCGGCAGAGTGGGGTGGAGATTTGTACACTCTGCAGTCTCTTCCTACTCTCCTCGCAAGTAAAACTAAATTAATTGTCTCTGTGCCTTCTTTCTTTCCCTGTATGTATGTATGATGATTTAGGTGCTTAGACCTGACAATTTGATTCATTCTTATGAAGTTTCTGAGTTGGATATATTTAAAGAAATGTTTCCTATCTAGTTGAAATTTCTCTTGCAGATCATGAAAGCTCATTAGAATGTCTGAGTCTGGTAAATAAAGATTCTGAATCATTTGGTGTCCTTTGTCTTTAAATACTTTAATTATTTAATCAGCTCTACCAGGTTCAAAAACTTGGTTACCCCCCACTGGACTGAACAGAGAAAAACAATTTGGTTAATTTAAACATGTTTTACATCTCTCCATACTCTTATCATATTCTTAAGAAATTGATTTTTAGTGAGTTTCAGAAGCTTTAATATTGAATTTGAATATAAATATGAAGGGAGAGTCAATTTTAAATCCTGAGTCTCCATGTCCGTCCAATGTGGAGAATGATTACTGTAATAAAACATCAGCTGCACAGCAAAGTAATACAGGGGAAAACTGGGGCACTTCAAGCCTCCATGGTCATAAGGGAGGTATAGTAAAGACAGATCTGAAGAGACATGCACCCCTAAATATTTAAATTCATTTTAAACTATTTTAAACTGTAATACATCTGAAGATGGGCTAATTCTTACATTAACATTCATTAATAGAATAGAAGGCTTGTTTTGTTTATTTTGTATCCAGAAATCTCACTAAATAATTTAAATATTTCCATAATAATTTGTATTGATTGATTTCATTTTGATATGAACAAGAACATATCATCTGCGAACAAGGAAATCCTGTGTTTTGTGGGTCCCACAGTGATTCCAGTGAGTGAATCACTATAGCAAAAGGCTCTATTGGCAGAGTGAATCATAAAGGTGACAATGAGCAGCTCTGTCTGCAGCCTCTATTGATCTTTATTGGCTTAAATATGTTTCTGTTTGTTATATTTCAACTAAGGGATTACTGTATATTTTTACCCATTTTATAAAATTGCTCCACAATTGAATTTTTTTCATGACTTGAAAAAGATATTCCCAGTGAACCCTATGGATAGCCTTCTCAGCTTCTAATGATAACATCCCTGAGTCTGAGGTACCTTTATTATAATTAATTATGTCTAATACTTGCCTTAAATGAAAAGCCTTGCCTCCT
>NW_015151246.1:61027-62158 GCF_000732505.1 Cyprinodon variegatus | reverse complement strand
TCGACGAAAACAACCCACTTGCCCAAACGGCAAGTGGTAAAAATCCTTAACATCAACCCCTGACTTGTGTTGTGAATTGGCGCTATATAAATAAACTGAATTTAATTGAATTGAAAAGCTTGTCTTTAAAGCTCTTATATAAATCTATTGGAAGGCCGTCTGGTCCAGCTCTTTTCAATGGCCTGCTCTATCTCTTCTATTGTAATTTCTGGATTTAACTTGTCCTTGTCTTCCTCTGAGAATTTAGGTATATTTAAATTTTTTAAAAACTGATTTATGTTTTCTAATTTTATGTTTATTTGTGCTTTATACAATTCTTCATAGTAGTTCTTAAAAGCTTTATAAATTTCTTGGGGATCTTTTAAGATCAGTTCATCTGATATAATCGATGTTTTTGGTTGTTTAGTTTCTGTTTTAGTTGCCATGCCTTGTTCATAGAATGTTTGCATGAGTTGCAAAAGTCCTGATGCTCTTGAAGCTGAATTTTTTTTAAATTCTGCTCTCAAGATCAATAATTCCTTTTTTAGGTGTGAGTCATTTCCCTTACTTTAGCTTGAATTACTTTTATTTTATCTTCCTATTTTATTCTAGTTTTTTCAGTTCGTTTTTTTTTAGACCCCGTAAAACTATTAATATGTCCTCTAAGGAAAACGTTTAATGCTACCCATTTTATACTTGTTTCAATAGTATTAGGAAGAATTCATCAATTTGTATTTCTAAATATTTCACAAAGTCTTTGTCTTGTAACCATTTATGTTGGAATTTCAATCTTGGCGTGTCTCTGTTTAATTTATCATCTTTGTAGATCAAACAACACGGAGCATAATTTGAAATTAGAATATTGTCATATGAGCAATCCTCATTTCTAAACTGCAAATCTGTAGAAATTAAAAAAGTAGTTATTCTGGAGTAGGTTTTTGAAAGTACTTGAATAACAGGAGTATGTTTTATTAGCTGGTTTTTCTCTCTCCAAACATCCAGCAGCTCCGGCTCCTTCATCATTCATAGAATGATGATGGATCTAGACTGGTTGATCTGTCCATGTTTGGATTTAATGCACAATTAAATGGCCAAGCCTGATATCAGCAGAGATGGCAAAAGTACTCACTTTCCGTACTTGAGTAAAAGTAC
>NW_015151246.1:58094-59850 GCF_000732505.1 Cyprinodon variegatus | reverse complement strand
TGAATCAATCTGACTGGATGATCTGGTAAACTGTAAAGTGACATGATGGGAATTGGAGCTATAGAAATAAACTGAATAGAAACTGAATCGAATTTGAACCTTTGAAACCAGTGTTGGCTCTGACAGCCATCTTCCATTTAGTCTTAGTCTTCAGGACAAAAACTACTATTAATCTCATTCACATTATAGTCATTACAATATGTGATAGATTTAGTCAACTAAAACTTAAAAGGTTTTAGTCAAGTTTATGTTGCCTAAAATTATAAATTTTTGCTTTTTTTTGGCAACATAAACTTGACTAGATGCTACACTAGCTGGGTATAGAATGCTGCCATGCAGTTCATATCATATTGGTTAATATAGCAGACAGACAAGCTAACAAAATGTCCAATAAAGGAATGGGTTTAGACATCCAAGGTTTCCATCCCAAAGCAAACACTTCCTGATCTACTATTATCTACTATTATTATGCATTAAACACAGATCAATAAAATCTGCATTACTCCAAAAAAAAAAGAAGCAAAGAACACAAACATTCTTCTTTTTACTTTGGCAAATTTAGCTTTATTTCTGAGAATGTACCCCTCGGTTCCTGCTGTCAGGGGTCAAAGTAGATTTAAATTCACAGGGTTTGATATATAAAAAATACAGAGAGAATCTACCTAAATGCCTTATAACACCATGGCAACCCAGACCTAAACTGAATGGATATGCCACTAAAATGTTTAAATATTTAAAGGAAACAGAGAAACTGTTTTAATGACAATACAAGGAAACATTTACATGATATTTAGATAGACACAAGAACAATGAGAGTGAAATATTTAAAGATCTATGTAACTTTTCATCTGGATCTTTATCCAAAAATAAACAGAATGCAATGAAATATTTGCTTTGGATATAATTTAGGGATCCCTTTTGGTAGAAGTTAAGGAATGTTTAGCATCACCTCTTGGTAGCTGGAAGAAATAAAATATTTTAGGCTTGGCAGATGATGATCAGCCACATATAGTTTATTAAGTAGCGACAGCAGGAGGAGCCGTACTGCTGAGAGCGAACCATCAGATTGGAGCGAAAAGCGCAGACTCTGAGCTAAGCCGTGAAAAGACATTCTGCACAAGCTTAGCTGGAAGAGCAGAGTTAGTCAGAGTTCACCGTGCAGTACCGGATCAATTCAGGTTATTTTCTCAGACCCTTAGCTTGTCGGTATTCGTTACCGTCATGAAAAAAAAGGAGCATCAAAGAAATTATTTTGTCATTGTTGATGAAAACAAAACTGCTTTAAACTGACTGGATGTTCTGGTTGAATTATCACTTGAAAAAGGCCTGAAGTAGCAGATTCTGGCACTATAGAAATAAATTGATAAATTAAAGCTGAAGAACAGGTCAAACTTTTGTAGCAGAGGATATAGAGATCTCAGGCTGCTAATCTGACTTTCACTAAAAAATTCTTCTTAGCCACTGATCCTGCACGTTTCAGAGCAAAGAAAGGTTCCCTGACCTGTTCACGGTCTACTCAGAAACTAAAAAACTACAAGGGTTCCACTACCTCTCTACTACCTCTTTACTGACCTGATTGCCCTTTTGACCTTTTGCTCTGCTGCTACAGCTGAATGGTTTCTATCTCAGGACCAAGCCATGAAGGAGGCTTTTAAGGCAGGCATCATCATCACCTCATTGTTTCCTGCTGAAGTATTTTTTCTCTTCTTGGTGGAAAAAATGGACCCAATCTCAGACTCGATGTTAACTATAGAGG
>NW_015151246.1:56166-57594 GCF_000732505.1 Cyprinodon variegatus | reverse complement strand
TGACAGTAGTAAACAGTTTAAATGATGCTGCTGCAGAAGAAGACCCTTCTGACACCTTTAGGAGTTCCAACATCTGTGGATGCCGTCCAAGTTAGTACGATGAGCTACATTGGGTTTAAATGGCCTGACATGCTGGGAGCACTGGCTGACGCGAGCGAGTGTGACCCAACGTACACATGCATCCTCCTGAGGGGCTGAATCTGGGGCTGTTTGTGTCGGTAAGGGTCTCAGTGGTAGAATCAAACTTCAGACCCCAAACCCCCCACCAAACCCATGATCTGATGCTATCTGTTCACTTTGGGCAAGAAGGCGAATGTAAGAGCAGACTTCTGACTCATTCCCGGCTCTCTATGCAATTATCAGTGTCTGTTTCATTCTGATGAAAGGCGACTAGACTCTATATCACCATGAGTAATACTGATGACCCCCTAAGGACATGTTTACAGACTGCATATCAGCATCATCAGAGCCAGCTCTCTATTTCAGACATGTTTTCACTGATGGTTTTTCTACAGAAACCTTTGCAGTGCTGAAAACCAAACCCTGTTTGGCGCTAAAACCTTTCTGCTGCTGCTGCTTGAATAAACTTCAGTGTTTTGGATCATCTAAATCAGGATCTCTTACCTCTGGTCCTCAGGGCCTCCATGTTTCAGGTGTTTCCCTGCTTCCACACACCTGACCTGAAGAAAAAGGTGATCAACAGGTGTTTGCAGCATCTGATGGCTGCCGAGGAGGAAATACAATCATTTCAATCAGGTGTGCTTAATTAGAGACACATCTAGAACATGAAGGACAGCAGGCCCTGAGGATCAGGGTAACAAACCCTGATCTAACCAATGTGATCATCTCACAATAGTACACCTAATTATTTAGCAGTTTTTCAACTATTAACAGAGGGAGCTACCCAAACCATCCGACCTTCATAGGACAAGTAATCTATTTCTGGGACAACAGGCCCTGGCAGCATCAGCAGTGGAAACATGAGGTGCAAACCAGCAATGAGTGAGAGGTTCTGTGTTCTCACTGTGTTTGATGGAGCCGCTCTGAGCAACTGAACAGACGGTTTAGGGTCCAATCAATCTGGACTTTTACCAGTCCATTCCAAACTTCTCTCTTCTTCTGATTGTTTGGTGATTTTAGAACATTTTAAAGTGAAACTTGCTAAAGGTTTGGTCCAGTTTCCTACTGGTCCACACTAACAGCTACAGCCTGACTGACCGCTGCTGATGAGGCTAACCGCTAGCTGCAGAGCTAACATACCTGCAATGGGATAGTCGGTTTTAAGGCCCGGATACAGCGATATATGAGTCCCATTACTGAAAACAATAAGAAATTTAGCAAGATGGCTGCGCCTGTAGGCAGCAACTTGATGATACAGCTTCAGACAAATATACAAAATATGCAGCTTAGAAAACTACAAACCAGGCA
>NW_015151246.1:53168-55843 GCF_000732505.1 Cyprinodon variegatus | reverse complement strand
CCTCTGGCATGGGAGCTTCATCCTCTGGCATGGGAGCTGCCTTGGAGCTCGTCTGCCTGGCTGTGTGTTTCCTGGACGGGGCCGCCTTTTACAGCTGCTTTTTGTATCTCTGCTTCTGTCTCCTTGAACCCCAGTCAGCCTCGGCAGATGGCTGCTCACACTGAGCCTGGTTCTGCTGGAGGTTTCTCCCTGTTTAAAGGGAGTTTTTCCTCTCCACTGTCGCTACAATCATGCTTAGTGTGAGGGATTGTATTTGAGTCAATGAGTCGATGCAATCAACTGGTTTTCCTAGATAGAAAACTTTGTATCAATTTGACTGTAATATCTGGTTGACCTGTAAAGTGCCTTGAGATGACATGTGTTGTGAATTTGGCGCTATAGAAATAAACTGAATTGAATTGAATTGAATTTTCCCGTGACGATGACGAGACGATGACGCACAAAAATTGTTTCCAGAAAATAAAAATATGACGAAAATAAAACATGATTTTCCTCAACGGGACTAAGACCAGACAAAATTTACGAGCCATGGTCGAATGGACATTAAGAAAGGTTTATAATGAACTTGTAATTGTTAATATAAGTGTTTCTTGAGCTTCATAGAAGATTACGCATTGTTGCGCTGTTTGTCCCTACACGGCGCCTGTCCCACAGTGCCTCAGTCAGTAGCAGCAGAGGGCTCATACTCATAGCTCAACTTCCCAGTCATTGTGTGGGGCTCGGATACCGGTGTACGGCTTGTTGGAGGAGCCGGGTGAAAGCAACTCCTGGATGTATGGAGCCATTTTGTTTACAATGCGAAGGAGAACACCAGAGGAAGGACGCCACCAAAGAGTCTGTGGCTTCAAAATCGCAGGGAAGAAAACAGCGAATGTCAAGAGACATCTGAGTTACCAACATGCTGCCATATGGAGGAAGGTAAGGAACGGGTGGGCCTGTAGTAGTGGGAACGTGTGTGTGTGTGTGTGCCTTCTGTCTCTCTGTCATAGAAGAAAGATGTTCTACTGATACACTGGATATTAATCGTTTTAATTTCTTCCTCCCAACTAGATTCCTGACACAGAGACACCAGCCAGATCAGAGGTTGGGGAGGAAGGGAAGTCTGTGGCAGAGATGTTGGGAGCCCCACAGGCGTTCTGGCCTTCCTGCAAGGACCATTGAGGATGAAGACTTTGTGAATATGATGAAACAAGCCGACAAAAGGTTTAACGTGTGCAGTGGGATATATGTTAAAAAGAGAATCAGTGTGTGGAGAAGTTTTATTCTGTACAGTGTGATATATATGTTAAGAAAATGCAGTGTATGGAGAAGTTCTCTTCTTTACAGCGTTGACTAAAATGACCAAAATGACAAAAATGACAAAAATGATTAAAATGACAAAAATGACTAAATATTACTAAGACCAAAATAGATTTTTGTAATTGTCACTAAGACTAAGACTAAATAAAAAAAAAAAGCTGACAAAATGAACACTGCTGCAGAGGTGAGCTAACGGCGAAGCTAAGAAGGAATCCCCACATACCACCGATTACATCAATCCTGCTCTCCAACGTCCGCTCACTGGATAACAAAATGGATCATTTCTGACTCGAACTCTCTTCAAAAAAAGAGATTAGTAACTGCTGCACCTTCATCAAGACAGAGTAATGGCTACATTCATCAATACGGGACAACGCTATTAGCCTGGATGGGCTAATGCTATAACGTGCTGAGAGGAGCAGCGAACTCAGCAGTTAGACTAGAGGAGGGGGGCTGTGTGTGTAGATAAACAACAACTGGTATAAAAATGCTAGATCAGTCTCCAGCTTCTGCTCTCCAGACATGGAGTTTCTGACTGTTAGCTGCAGACCGTTCTATCTGCCCAGAGAGTTCAGTGTTGGAAGCATCTTTGCTGTTAATGTGCCCCCAATGCTAACACTAAAGAGACCATGAAGACTCTACACCAGGCTATCCCTGAGCTCCAATCTGCACACAGAGGGTGTTTTCATCATTGCTGGGTATTTTAACTAGGCTAACTTGACGACTGTTTACCCTCATTTCTACCAACATGTGGACTTTGCAACTCGGGGTGAAAACACTTTAGACCTGGTTTACTCTAACATCAAAGATGCATTCAGAGCTGCCCCCCGCCCCAACCTCGGGTCATCAGATAATTTCTCTGTCATGCTTATCCCTGCATATAAGACCTAGCTGATCAGGGCTAAACCGACAGTTAAAGAGGTCAGAGTGTGGTCTGAGGGCGCCATGGAGACACTCCAAGACTGTTTTGAATGCTCTGACTGGGACATTTTCAAGGCGGCAGCAACCTTTGACAACAGGATCAAATTAGATGAGTATGCCATAACTGTGTCATCCTACATCAACAAATACATTGAAGACGTCCGCAGGCTAACTAACCACCCTGGGTGAATGGAGAGGTTTAGAAATCGCTAAAAGCACGGAACTCAGCTTTCAAGTCTGGTGATAAAGAGGCACTAAGAACAGCGCGTGCCAACTTAAACTGTGCCATCAGATCAGCAAAGTAGAACCACAGCCAGAAGATCCAGGATCTTTTCCACGACGACAGCATTCAAGGCATCCAGATGATCACAGACTACAAAACACCCTCCCCCCGGTAGATGCAGCAAAGACTGACTTCCTAAAACTGAACAACTTCTTTGGAAGGTTTGAGGCAC
>NW_015151246.1:48734-50551 GCF_000732505.1 Cyprinodon variegatus | reverse complement strand
TGGAGAGTCTCCAGACTGATTAGCGAGTGAAATCTTGAAAGCTCACGAGATCAGGATGGTCTCACGAGGCTAGCACCTCCTTGCCTGTCCCTGCCATGCTGTGTCTTGTATTTTCTGACCTCTCTCTTAATACCACTCGAACTCAAAAAAATGGATCTGGTCAGCTGGTCTCTTAATGCATTGATCAAAGTTATTCAACTGGAACACAGGGAAAAGAGGACCCATCCTGTCCTGCTAAGACATACTTCGTGGGATACACCATGGACTCCTGGAAAGCGTGGAGGATGGTGTGTTTCACAACGTTGTCAGTGGAGGATATCAAAGATGCATTGATTTTTGATTTTATGATGCTCGGATTTCTCCTGTTTGGATATGGAGGATACCTGATGTATCTACAATTACAGAGGATGTCTGTGACAATTTGGGCATTGATCAGGCTGCCGGCAGCGGCTGACACCCTCACAAAGGCTGTGAACGAGTAGGACCGGGAGATGACCCGCATGCTGTGTGTGATTGAACCCAGGCTGGCTGCAGTGGTAGAACTCAAAGGTGAGATGGGATAATATCTTGGATTTGCACGCTCGCTTCAAGGCGGAAAAGCCCAACAAATTTGGAATATTGGATTTCACCACGAAAAAGAGTCAGGAAGAAAAAGACTAAAGGCTGAAGGAAATTCCTGTGCAGCCTGCTCTCAAAACAATAAGTGTTATTCTGGATTCGAATCACCCCCTTTATCTAAACTCCTCTGGATGTTATGTCGACAGGGCACAGGAGAACTGCTCCCCCCCCACCCGCGAAACATCTGTGGATACGCTCAGTGACTGTTGATAAACTTCCATCTTATCAAGGACGTTGCCTGTGGTCAGCAATCATGTACAAATTAAACATACTCATCATACAAACACAACTAATGTCTCAATATGTCAGATTGACTTCATGTGACTCCGCCTCCGATGTGACCCTCTGCTTAAATGTCTGTCTTGTGTTACATGTGCTTTTCTTGTGCGAGGTTTTTTTGATATCTCAAACTGTATCCTGTCAAGGATAAAATGTCAAATATGTTTTTTTTCTCCTCTCTTCCCCAATGTGGCTCCTATCTTTCCACAGAGACAATGGCAGCGCTAGGTAACCGCCTGGGACCTGGGCAGCCAGATAACCGGTGGGAACCGGGCAGCATGGCCTCAGTTAATCCCCCCCCAGACCCCCCGCCCTAATGTATGTGATGTATTGTGACGAATGGTTTGTACTGAAACTGTCATTTACCTCTGGGATTATTAAAGTATGTCTGATTCTGATTCTGATTCTGAAAGAAATACCCCCTCGAATAAAAGTTTTGAAATTATCCCAAACACCCGCCCACTGTTGGATGAAAAAAACTTCAACCAAAAAAAAAAAACTAAAAAAACAAAACAAAATATATATTATTAAGGGGGGTATTTTTTTTTGCATTTGAACATTTTTTTTCTTTGGATGGAAATATTTTTTGGATTGAAAGAACTTTTTTTGGAATTGAACGATTAAGAAACAAATGAACCTATGTAAGGCCCAAACACAAAAACGATTAATTCAATCAAAGAAAACATTTTCAATAAAAAAGTGTTCAAGTTAAATTTCTGTCTCAATTATTTTATTTCCATCAGAAACTATTTTCTATGACTGAAAACGTTTATCTTTTCATTAAAGTGATTTTTTGTTTATTGATTTTATGGAATGACACTAATGTCCGACCCATTATATGGTCCGATCAAAAACCAATGTTACTTTAATTAAAAAAAACTTCACTTCTATCAAAGAAAACATTTTTCAATCAATGTAAA
>NW_015151246.1:46364-47839 GCF_000732505.1 Cyprinodon variegatus | reverse complement strand
GGTAAACATACATTTGTGCCTTTGCATGTTGTTGGCGTACTGACAGCCACGCTATCTATATTCTGATTAAGAACAGGGCTGCCCGCACTGACGCTCAGGGATTACGTCACACGCAGCGCCATGCGCAGTGCCCTAGTGCCTGTAAATTTCATGGTCCAATTAAGGTAATTCAACAAAACAGGACATTTCCTCACTTTCTAAAAAAACCCCGGGACGCCCGGGACAGGATGTGAAATACGAACATGTTCTGGGAAATACGGACGTTTGGTCACCCTAGGATTAGTAAACTTTGTAAAAACACCATATTTTGTCCTACAGAACATTTCGTCCCTCAAAGGAATCCTGAAAGGAACAGAGAAAACTGGACTTTTAGAGGAAGTTTATGTCCTTCAGGTTTTTGGGCCTCCTGGATGAGTCATTGATGCGTTCTTGGAGTAATTTTTCTATGTGGAAAATGTTCTGCTGTAGACCGAGGTTCTGTTTACTCAGACTGATCTTCACCTTCAATCTTGTTTGTCCCTGGAGTTTTGTGACAGCCTGGTTCTTTCATTATCCACATGCGGGTCAGGCAGTAATCAGCTAGCTGCAAAAAGAGCTATTCTAGCAGGATCCACCTAAGAACCAAACAGGCCCATGCATGCAGAGCCTGTTTGGTTCTTAGAGCCTGTTTGGTTCTTAGATAAATCAGCTGCTGATATTTTGAATCTCTGAAACTGATTCTAGTGTTCAAATATTCTAATAAGGAAGATCTCCTTCCGATCCCTCATATTTTCTTTGGCTGTATTTGTAGAGAGCTGTCTGTCAGTAGCATGCTCCCACCTATATGTCCGCAAACAGCAGAGATAGCCTTAGATGTGGCTGCGGTTTGACTTTCCAAGAAAACCACTGCAGAGTTTAATCTGCTGAATCTACGTCAGCTTCTGAGTGTTACCCGGTGCAACGTAGACTCCACTGCAGAACCTGGGGAAAGCCTTCTTTATACTGTTTGATGTGGAAACCTGTGAAAACCCAACTGTTTTAGCCAACAATATCATGTGTTTGGAAAAAAATTTGACCTTTTGTAATTTTTGGAGGGTTATTTATCTCTATCTGAGTCTATTTGTGAATCACACAGTTCAATACGGAAAGGGTTGGGAGTTTTTTTTCACACATTTCTTTATGACATCAACCAAATCAATGTTGGAAAATAGGGCAGGCTGTTTCTTACATTTTCTGTTGGTGAAATTCTGCCTCTTTTGGAACCCAGAACGTAACCAGCCAATAATCAATGGAGAATTAAACCAAATAACCTGAGAAACACCATGAACAGTTTGTGAGAGCCCCGTCCAGGAAACACACAGCCAGGCCGACGAGCTCCAAACCAGCTCCCATGTCAGAGGATGAAGAGAGCACATCCAGTTAGTCACAGTCAGAGAAACAGGACCACACTGAAAAACAGGCCAAGCTCCAACATCTAGAAACAAAGGTGTTGATGG
>NW_015151246.1:39633-43957 GCF_000732505.1 Cyprinodon variegatus | reverse complement strand
ATCAACTGTATCAAATGCAGCACTGAGATCCAACAGGACGAGCACAGATACTGATTTAATGATTTCTATCATTAAACCTACTTTTATTTGGCCCTATTTGGATTTCTCTTTTGGCAAATTTATTGTTTCTCGTTTACTTCATTTCTCACAATCGAAGAAAAAAATTATTTATGGCTGTATTTTAACTAAATCATTATTGTTTACTCATTAAAACTTGACATCTAGTTCACCAGATTGTGCTGGTGAATTTACAATATATTCACTGAGTTTTGTTCTCCCACATCTGTGGAAATGAAATACGATGAATTGATTTCATCTATACTCTATACCTGTGGTTTTATTTTTAAATGAAAAGCAGAACGGGAATTTATTATCCACCTTTTTGTTGACCATTGATTCTGTTTGTTTGCATCTTTGCGCTTTAATAAATGTAGGAACAAAGATGCTTTATAGCCCCTTTGTTCAGCACTTAGACCCCCTTTATGATCTACTGGATGGAAACACGATTCAGGAAAAGCAAACATGTTTTGTTCCCTCTAAGATAAAAATACGTTTTTGCTGTGATTGAGAGAAATAGTTGAATTGTCACCTTAACGCTCTGAGTCACTGAGATGCTGCTGAAGGGTGACGAACCAAAGGTGACAAATCAGCCATTTTTTGGCTTCTTCGGTTCCGTCTGTGGATGATGGGCACACGGCCCACTCACAGCTGAGCTGCTGGAGGAAAATATGGTTCTAACTGATTTTCCTGTGAGCAGCGATAGCCAGAATTTCAAAGAGGTGAGGAAATGCCGCGACAGTCATTTGCACTCAGATGCTACTGATATGTGGCTGACAATGCTGCTGTCTTGCCATAGGTTCAGGGTCCTGTTGAGTCGGGACGCCCTGCGTGGGAGCGTTCTGAATGAAGTGATCGCAACATGGACAACATTGGTTGGGATTCCCCAAAGGTTGGAAATGACCCTCCCTGTTGTATTAAAAGCAGCCAGGCCGCCACCAATCCAGGACAAGGCAGCAGGAGAACCTTCAAACAACAAGTCTGAGTCTTTCTGTAGCTGCATCTCTATACCGGCCCAATCCAAGCCTAGAACAGAGACACTGACGGCTGTAGCTCAGTTCACACCTTCATTGACTTTATCTTCTGGAAGTGCAAACCATGGCTGGATCCTCTATCTTTGCATGGATGCTGCTGCTGCTGCCTCTATTCGTCTCCTTTGATCAGATATCTGCTGCTCCTGCTCATCCTCTATGCAAAGATACGTTTTGGGTCGTAGCGATTCAGAAAGACATTAAGGCCCTGGGAGAGGTGGTTAAGGTAAGGACACATTCACTTTCAGAAGTCTTCATTGTGAATCATGCAGGGCAGCGGCCCCTGGAGATGAGGGACTGTTTTAAGCTGAAGAACTGTGACTAACTCTGAGATGCAGCGTGTTGCCGTCATGTCAGCCACAGAGAAGCTGCTGACTGTGTGGGTTCAGTGATGTGTAGATAGCTGAGCAGGCTGTCAGTTGACAGCGGCTGCCTCGTTCTTCTGATGTTCTCTGGTCTAATGTGTCCACCTCTGTTTTCCTTTGTGCTGACAGAAATGTGGGAACCTCAGCTTGGAAGTCAGCTCTGTGAGTATAACCGATGCCTTTCTAACCTGGAGCCTCTGTTGGGCTAAAATCTTTACTTTAAAATCAAACTTCCTCTCTTTTCTGTCAAATATCCTACTTTCTGCACTGTCTGCATCAATCAGGCTAAAAATTAGGACACTTTATAATAAGGGAAACTAACAGAGTGAAGAAAATACAACCTTTCAATGGAAGAAACCCTAAATATTAGAAATAAGACTTTTTTCTTTCATATTTCCTGCTCTGACTGATGAATTAGAGAACATAGGAGTGTGTCTGGCAGAGAGCATTGTGAGAAGTGTTGCTGTTAAGAAAAGCTAGCTCCATAGGTTTATTTGTCGCAGTATCTCTGAGGACTTGCGCTCTGCATCGTGCAGCTGAGGCTGATGTGCAACAGGCAGCGAGCAGACTCAGCATCACCAGGCCTTCACCACTTCCTCTTTCCTTCGCTGTTATCGCATATGAAACAGCTGCAGCACTTAGAGCCTGAACTGCATTACTGTTTCACTTCTCTCCTATTCTTGCCTGCTTGGAACCATCGGCTGGTTTAATATTCTCATTTGATCTAAATCATCCTTTTTTCATTTTCTTTCAGAATGTACCAAACAACCAAACTACAGCTGGAAAGGTAAAGGTTCAACTTTATTATAACTCAGATAAAAGCATTTATTTCCTGCTGCAGCTAATCTGAGGGGTTTGTTTGAGTGCTGAAATGATCTGAAGATGTCTTTATTAAAAATATCCAAAGCAGTTCAGGCATCAGAATTTCATCATTTACAGCAGGCAGCACCTTTCCTGTCGGCCTGCAGGCTTATAGAGCGGTCCAAGTCATGCTGCATGCCGGCTGCTGCTGTACACAAACCTCAGTGACTGTTAGACGAGCTGATTAGAAAGTGTTTACTCTGACATCATAGATGCACAATCAGAAAAGTTTCATCTCCTTAGAACGGCTAATATATCAGTGACATCATGATCTCATAGCGTGCTGTGCAGGTTTACCTGAAATGAACTGGGATTGATGGCTGTGTTTTCTGCTCTGCAGCCGTGTGCCTTACCTGCTAACTTCATCCACGGACTCAAACTTCAGCCATGCTACACTGAGTCCAAAATCGATCAAATCCAGACACACATGGATCATTTGGAAAATAGAATGGAAGTAGCTGGAAAGTGTTCGGAGCTGGTAAGTCAATCTGACCAAAGACATGTTCCTGTGATGTTTCATCCAACAGGCGGACGGTAAACACTGACTGCTTCTCTCCCTCAGATGGAAATCTATTGCTCAAAGAGCGCAAACTCTGGTCCCATCGCTTCCCTGGATGTCTTCCAAGCCAAGATGAAAGTCGTGCTGGAGCAGTACATGGCTAGGTTATTAAGCTAAGGAACCGGACCAGTCTGGACCCGTAATCCAGAGAGGAAGCACACCTGGAGCTTCTCCATCCTGCTAATCTTTAAAAATGTGGACGCTTGCTGCAGGGCCTCTATATGTTTTATTATATCAGTGAAAGACACTTAAGAAGGTTTTCTTTTGATTTTTTTTTCCTCCTGGACACTTTTAAAATGATCTTTCAGACTAACAGTTAAAATCCTTTTTCTATCTGGTTCTAACCATCAGTCCAGTTTCCCCATTATTCATTCAGTCAGAACCAATTTGGACGGAAAGGTTCTGATCCAACAACTAATCTCAGAATCGGTCTAAAATTGATCAGTGCTCTATTCTACTAAACCAGGATTGTGTTGCTTCAAAAAGCTAAAGTTTGTCAAACACTATGTGTCTATAAAACAGTACAAATGTAACATGGAATTAATGAAGTTGATTATGATTTATTTTATGATTTAATTTTACTTATTATTTATATTATTTATGATTAATTTATCAGCTCAGTGTAGAATCATATTGACTTGTTTACCTTTGTTTGGTTTTGTTTATTTATATTTGTTAAACATGTATGATTTAATCATGTGTCTGAATGTCAACATCATACTGATGTTTTGAGACAAAGATCCCATTCTATGTCAGATTTAACAGTAAGGACTATTTAATCCTAATTCTCTTTAAATATCTTTTTTATTGTCTTGTTTTTGAAAAGTGCTTGTTTTTTTAAGATGAATAAATAAAGTGATCTTTTTATCAACATATCCTGTTTTGTTGGTTTATTTCTGCTTGAATCCATATAGCTGGCAGTAAGTTTAAACTATAATGAAAATGAACCTTATTTAACACAATTCTAACAGTTCGAAAGTTTTGAGATTTTTCAATTTATTGTAATCATATATCTACATTTTTACTGATTTACATGTCTAGCTGCATGTCGTCATTCAACCGCTGGTTGTCTAGGTGGTGTCCTGAAAACAACGTGGGCTACATTAATAATTGGCAATCCTTTTGGGAAAAGCCTGGTCTGATTCGGAGAGACGGCATCCATCCCACTTTGGATGGTGCAGCTCTTCTTTCTAGGAATCTGGCCACATTTATTAGTCCTCCAAAACCCTGACCACCCAGGGTGCAGACCAGGAAGCAGAGTCGTAGTTTAACACACATCTCTGCAGCTTCTCTACTGTTACCCACTCTTTTCCCCATCCAGACAGTGTCTTTCCAACATCCAAAATCTGATAAATTAGCAAATATTACCAAAGGAGTAAATCCTGATAATCCAATTAAAATAATTCCAATAGGGGAAAAAGTTAGAACGATTAAATGTGGTCTGTTTAACA
>NW_015151246.1:32649-37327 GCF_000732505.1 Cyprinodon variegatus | reverse complement strand
ATTGACATCTGTGGTGATTAACATTTAGAGTCATTAACATCTGAAGGTATTGACATCTGGAGTCATTAATATTGGGACTCATTGACATCTGTGGTGATTAACATTTAGAGTCATTAACATCTGAAGGTATTGACATCTGGAGTCATTAATATTGGGACTCATTGACATCTGTGGTGATTAACATTTAGAGTCATTAACATCTGGAGGCATAAACATACAGATTACACTTTACTGAAAGTCAACATCTCAAAAACCCAGAGTTGTGCAGCTGCGACAGAACCAGAAGCATCCCTCTGCGCCAGTAGATAGAGTCCTTTAAATACTTGGGAACTGAGGTGGATTCACTCTTAACTTTCAATAATTGTACAGACCCCATTATTAAAAGGGTCCAGAGAGGACTCCGCCTGCTGGGAAAACTGGGATTTTCACTGTTAGGAAAGAGATTTTACCTGGGGTCTAGAAATCATCACTAGAATCAGAACAACTTCTTGGTCACCTGCTCAGATCTGTTTGATGTTTGATTGAGACCTTATGAAGGAGGACTGATGATGGAGACCCTTCTAGAAAGAATATCTCTTACCAGTTTTTCATTTTATCCTAACAGCTGTCCTAACTGTAGAAGATCTGTGTTCAATAATCAATGCTATTCTTCTTAAGTCTGTCTCTAGGTGGACCTTTGTGTCCTCGTAGGTCCATCCTCCTTCCATGACCAAATGTAGGGTTGATTAGAGCTCTCTGAGGTCCAGCACGTTGGACTCTTTCAAACTCCTCCCTCTCTGACCTGCTCATGCAGCCAGCATCACTTAGATCCAAGGGTGGCCTGCTCTGTAAAACAAACACATCAACAAGCAGGTAAAACTGATCCAAAACAAAAATAGTATCATTAAATTAAAACATTGGATTCGATAAAATAAGACACATGAAATCCAAATAAAATGCTCTGATGTTTCAGGTGGTGATCTGACAAAGAGCTGACAGGACGGCTGCGATGTGAACATCTACCAGGTGGTGAAGGTCAGCTCAATGAAGGGACCACTGCTCAGAAGACTGAGGACTCCAGGCCAGGTAGAAAGAGAAAAGAGGACATCTGATTGGAGGGTTAGAGTCCATCAGAGTTATTATTCATCTCTGTCACTTCAGAATGTTCTAAATAAATTGAAATCTGAATGTCACCAAATGCACCCCGAGCCTGCATTTGGTTAGAGCTTATTTCACAGTAATGATGAAAGCAGCGTGAGCCGAGAGCAGATTTGACCAGTCTCTGCTGCCCTCTGCTGGATTAATTCATGCTGACTCCTCATGATGGAGGAAGGGGAGAGAGAGAGAGAGAGAGAGAGAGAGAGAGAGAGAGAGAGAGAGAGAGAGAGAGATGTGAGTTCTTGTGTTGAGGAAGTAGCAGCTGAACCAAACTGCAACAGTTAGACGGAGAGCTGACCGCCGCAGCATGCAGCCGCCACCCAGGAAGGTAAGCAGCCAGAGTCTGATGAAGGAGAGTAGCTGCTAGAAACTCTCCTACTTTCACTCCTCTGATGTCTTCTCTGTGTCTTGGCTTCTGAACTCCAACTCTAAAGCTTTGCTATAATGATGAAGACTAAATGTTCCTCAATGCTCTCTGACTTTGGGTCTTGGTGCCTAATTTCTCCAACTAGTTTACCATGTCTTAATGAATGTATTTCTTATATTTGCTGTTTTGAGCTAAACTTTAACATTAGATTTTTTTACTGGTTTGAAAATAGGTTAATAGATTATAACAATGTCTATGTGATGGACCAATTCATTAACTACAGCTTCACTCCTTTTATTTTTGGACAGACTGAGGCAGGAAATGTTGTGGTTTGGACCCTGGGGGGCCTGAAGCCAGAAAGGCTTTAAATAATCAATCAGTTTGTAGTTGACAGCCACATTATCCAGGTAGAGTCAAGAGGGAAGCAAGTCTTCTCTCAGCCGGTCCTCCATAAGGCAGGTTTATACCCCTGACATTTCTAAAGAACACCTTTTCTCTCAGGTTTTTAATACTTGGTGATTTCCCTAATGTATGGTTAGGTATGGTAGAGCATCTGAGATGATGTGAGCTTGTGTCTCCTCTTATATCTGAGAGAACCTCAGTAGTGAACCTCTAAAGAAGCAAAGCTATCCAATAAAACTCCCTGGGAGTCTTCTGGACCATTAGAAACGGATCCTTATCTGGTCTTTCAGGAAGACACATGAACAACCAGCAGATACCAACTCAGTCGTCCTCCGGGATCCTTGTTTTCCTTCATAACCATCCCAGTGGGTATAAATGTCAGAGATCCAGACAGAGACTGAAGCCGTGGTTCTCAAACTGTGGGGAAGAGTTACAAGCAACACCTTAGTCATTTTTGTCAACCAGGTATTGTGGCCATAAAGGTCTGAGATGACATCAGAGATAGATCTGCTAAATGGGACGACGGCAGAGTTTGTTGGACAGGATCGTCACGGTAACGGATGGAGGACGAGTGGCTTAGCTACGGACACCAGTCAATGACCACAATAAATGGAAAATGTCTTTAGAATAAACAGTTTGATAATATCTGATCTATTTTAGGTCTATGAGTTTGATTTAGATAAGTTTCTAACCGCAACCTCTTCCTGCAGGCAGGGAGCATCAATAAACAGCAGTCAGTCTTTTCTTTTCACTGGTAGAATGTTTCAGGTTACAGACTTTTGCATAGCTACTATTGTTTAGTTTGAACAGTTCCATCTCTTAGAAATTGATGCTATAGAATGTTTTTTAAATGTAAGGGACTCAAAGGGCCATTTTCAGAGCGACAGCTTTGGTGCATCGAGAAAGAAAACAATAAAAGGTGGAAGCTTCAGGTTTTCCATCCGTCTGTCTGAAACGATGCCTTGCCTCAACCACAGTCTCTGCTCCAACACAGGGAACTCACTCAATGAATTCATTCATTAATGGGACGCATCATCACCCTGTAGAGCTTCGTTCCTTCATGCAGCTTCATCCTACGCCTTCCGTAAACTCCTGCCTTTCTGGCGGGATCCTGATGCTGAGCTCGGCTAACAGGCATGCAGAGAAACGTATTTCAGAGTGAGTCCAGAGGAGGACGAGCTCCTGGAAACGTCCTGCTCTCTCTGAGCAGAGCCACAGCAAACAGACTCTCTCTCACTACAGCAGAAGCTGCATGCATCCTTTTTTTATTAGAATTTGTGCAACTAACATAGACATTTATTTACAAGCCCATATTTAGTCTGCTGCTCCTCACTTAGGAGATATTTAAAGCAAATGTAAAAGTATTTGCATCGGGTTAAACTTGCAGGAAAAGGAAGTTACATGAATAAACAAGAGTAACATACAAATATAGCTGTAGTTGGTAAATTAATAAGCCGCAGAAAATAAGATAAATGAGTGAAATAAAAACAAAACTAAAAATAAGTAAAAATCACAGAGAAATATAAAGTTAGAAAAAAAGAGAATTAGAATTAGGATTAGTATGGTCTTTCTGAAGTCTCAGGCGATAAGTGATTTGTTCCTTATAATAGATTTCCCAGACTTTTTGGTGGGTCGGCCTTCAACCATTTAACTCTGATACACTTAAGAGACGCTATCAGTAATATTAGTAGAAGGTAGTTTTTCCTCTTCTAGTAAAGCCATTTGGAGTTAATCCGAGCAGCACCATCTCAGGATCTTTGACTTTTCTAACTGCCTCAAAAATGTCACATTTTTCTCAATTTAAGGCATTTCCAAAGTATACAAGTAAGCTTATGAAAATGTGGCCCAAAACTTCTCCAGCATTTATCTGATTGTAATGTTCTCATGTTGGATCTGACCGCTGGAGTCCTATAGAATCCCATTATTACCTGAATTCCCACCATGTATTAGTTAGTGACTGGATGTGCTGCAGTGAATATTTCCTCCCACCTGTCCTGCTTTATGTCTATATTTATTTCACTCTCACATGTTTCTTTGGTCTAGAATTCATATCTATAAATAGCTTGTAAACATGACTGATGATTTTCTTATTTTTTGTTTCCAATTTTATCAAGAATTCTTGGATGGGGTGGGCTCTAAGATTTTAGTCCCCTCTCTGTGTTTTGTTACAAAGTCCCTTAGTGATAAATATCTGAACAAACCTGTATTGGGGAGTGTGAATTCTGTTCTTAATTGTTCAAAGACCAATGATGGTCTTTGAACAATCGGTGATGGTGAACATTGTGGACTGGTGTGAGAAGAACCACCTGTGTCTGAACACCAGGAAGACCAAGGAGATGGTGATCGATTCAGTAGAAGACCCCCATGATGGGCAGCTGAAGTATTTGACCTCTGGCGTTTTGATTGCCTTTGTAATCAACTTGTCTAATTTATCGAATGTGGATTTAGTACATTCATTCATTTGTATACATTCGATGCTGCCTTTCATGGATAAGCAAAGTGTCGACCATCTGTCCAGCTTCTCTCCAATGTTTTGTGTTTAAGGTTCTGTAATCCACATCCAGTAGGTTTTCTAACAGTGGGGGATTCTGATGCCCTGATATTTACTTCCATCTTTGGGCCATTTGAAACCAACTTGACTGTGTGGGAGATTATATTACCCATGTCCATGGTTCCGCCAGATACAGAAGTACAAAATCCACATATAATGATGTTTGTGTTGTTCTCCATTTTGATTCTGATTACTCTGCTTCTGTCTCCTTGAACCCCAGT
>NW_015151246.1:25672-31791 GCF_000732505.1 Cyprinodon variegatus | reverse complement strand
ATTACCTATCATGTCATCATGAGCAGTGCGTCTCTGCTGGTTCTCCAGTTCAATAACTGACACCTTCTCTGAACGACGGTGTGACGGGTTAATGGCCTCTTCCTGGTGGATGGCTTCTGCTTGAAAACTCTTCTGCTTTTGTCTCACATATCTTACTCTGAATGATGAGGTCAGCTTTATACCTGTTTATACACTCTTTGAGCTGTGTCATGGTAAGCAGGATGTTTGACGACAGAGCAAATGACGCTGGTTAAGTCACAGAGGAAGGGCCCTAAAAGCATTAGATACTTTCTGCTTTGTTCTTATTCCTGAGAAAACATAAACATGTTTGATTTTCTCCCAACCGACCAATCGCTCAGGGCACAAAGAAAGATTCTTCTTCTTCTTCTTCTTCTTCTTCTTCTTCTTCTCAGATGTAAACACAGAAGCATGGTGGGGGTGTAATGAGTAAAATGGAGTTCTTTCTGTAAAGTAGTTTTTAAGGCTTTCAGCACAAAATTGCCAAAATTGCCAAGGCAGCGCGTTTCACTCTAGTGAGCTTCATATTCCTCTTCTATTTGTTCGGCTTCCAGATAGACGAGTCAGAGGAGCTCCATCTCACTGCGGAGCTGAGTCCAACGTGCTTTTTAGTCGTGCAGTGTGAGCAGGCAGATGGCATCAGAGCATCGGGCGGAACATAAATTGTGAGCAGTGAACTCACACCGTACGACTTATTCCTGCGGTTAGTCGTACAGTGTGAGCCGTAGCTGGGTGCAACGATTGAAAAAAATCGCACAGGGTATGCCGGGCTTTATGGTCTCTGAGATTTCTACCTTTGTAGCAGTTTATACATTGCACCTATTGGACCTGCTGTTTGACCACGCCCCTTTTATTGCCCATTGGATATGTCTACGTATTGACACACTACTGACGTGTTATAGGGGTCAGTATTGGCCAGGATGTTGCGATACGATACGTATGATGATACTGGGGTCACAATACGATATACATTGCAATATTATATCCATCCATTTTCTCCTGTTTCTTCCATCAGCTGTGAGATGGCTGCTTAACCCCAGCGCTCTATGTGCGATAGGCAGGTTCACACTGGACAGGTCGCATATCTGTCACAGGGCAACAACTAAGACACACAACCACGCACACTCACGCCTCAGCTCAGGCATGCCAGTTAACCCAACAGTCAAGTTTCTTGACTGTGGGAGGAAGCTGGAGTACCCGGAGAGAACCCACACTGCACGGAAAGAACATGTAGACTCCCTGCAGAAAGACCGCCAGTCAGGAATTGAAATGGAACTTTTTTTGCTGCAAGGCAGCAGAGCTACAGACTGCACCTCCGTGCACCCCATATTCTATCCAACTAATATCTACTTAAAGTGCCAAATTAAAAGAGCAAGAGCAGTTTTGTTGCTTAAGTGATCATGTTGTTTGTTGGGTTTGAATTTGATAGAAGGATAAGGAAAAAATTCAAACTTTCTACTAGTGTTGCACCGATACCGATACCAGTATCGGACGGGGCCCCGATACTGCCCTAAAATGGTGGTATCGGTATCGGTGAGTACCAACAAATAGGTCACTGATACCATTTTGAGAGTCATAAGTTTATTCAACTATTGTCACCCACTCCTGGTAGGCAATAAAAAGTTCTACTGGATTCACTTTGTATTAGATTTTTTCCTGCTTCACAAAGGTAGGCAGCAGCTTGACAAAGCCATGATGGCAATTATTTTACATTATTATGGTATCGGTATCGGCCAATACTGCACAACCAGGTATCGGGTATTGGTAACGGGGCCAAAAAATGGCATCGGCGCAACACTACTCTCTACTAAACAATGTTCTGGGTCCATCGGGTCAGGGACCTGCACAGCGTGTGAGGGAGGTGGGCCGGTACTGGTTCAGCAGAGAGAACCGTCATTTTCCTTCCATGTTCTACATGCAGACAAGAAGAAAAAGGAGATCTGAGGTTTTCTTTCGGTCATTCAATCCTTTATTCAGTTCAAACCCAGGCTGATGCAGGAAGTACTTTCTGGGTTTTGTTGGGTATTTACCAGGTAAACCAAAACCCACATAAAAGCAAACCTGACTCAAGGCCCAGACCAAAGTACCAAAGCTCTGCACAGAAAAAAAAATGGCTGCTGACAAGAAGAGGATTTCAATTTAAATTCAGTTCAGTTTCCCTCTTCAGCAATCCCTCATACTAAGCATGCTTGTAGCAACAGTGGAGAGGAAAAACTCCCTTTGAACAGGAAGAAACCTCCAGTAGAACAGGCTCAGTTTGAGTGGGAACAAGTCTATGAGAAGCTTTTGTAGCATCAAAGCAGCTGTTCTGCTTTTATTGGTTCTCACAGGGAAGGACTTTAGCTGTTCACCATTCCTGGAGCAGATATGTGATTATAGAGATGTTAGGTTTCAGCTGAGATGTCCTCACTCTGTCATTGGTGTCACAGCAGCAGCAGAAGGAGAGTCAGGCCGTACTCAGCCACAGCTATGGAGCTAAGAGTCTTCCATATCTCTGCTCCTGTTTGCAGGTAAAGGAAAGCCAGCAGCTCAAAGTGCTGTTCTCAGAGCAGCTCAGCAAACTGCAGAGCAAACAGCAGCAGGACACCGAGCTGCTGGAGGAGATCAGGTGGGGAGCCGCTCTCCTCCTGATGCCCCCTGCTGGGCTGACGATCCATAACCTGATTGTGTTCGATTCCCCCAGGTCCTTCAGCAAGCAGAGAGCAGCTATAGAGAAGGAGTACGGTCAGGTGAGAACATCTATTTCAGGGCACTTGTTACCGGAACCTTCCATGGTTTTCCACTAACAGCCTCACTAATTCCATTACTTGGCTCTTCTCTCTTCCCGTCCTCCTGGGGCTTTGCTGTTTTGCTTTATTTTGATGTTTGTTATTCTTTTCTTTCCTTACTCGCTGTGATCACCTTCTGCTTTTTTTAACTCTGTCTGTTTGTTCATGGGGTGAGATGGTTGTGGGAGACGAAGGGTGAGGGGGCCCAGAGGCTGTCTGGGGAGAAGATTGTTGGGATGAGGATCCAGAGGTCCGGTTGGGAGCGCTCCTACAGAAGGAGCCACAGAAATACATCTACCTTCTGATCACCTGAAGTTCTAGTTCTAAATATCTATAAAAAAAAAACCTTTCTCAATTATGCCTGTTTTTAGCATAAACCTCAGCTGCTCCCCAAATGTTAAGGGAAATATTTTCTGTTTGTGTTTAACTGTGGATTCAAGAGGATGAGTTTTATTGAGCACATTAGAAGAAGAGCTTTGGGTCATTCATAAAGAACCTGATTCCTGACATCAAGCCTGAGACATAACCTCCAGCTTCAGATGGAGATCTGCCCTGCAGCCTGCCGGTCATAGAATACAGTCTGTAAGGTTGTTTTCTATGTTTTTAGCTAACTGAATTCAACCTCTCTTCAGTCCATATGCTGACATTTATTTCACTTCTTTAAAACATCTAAGATTTCAAAGCATGTCTCAGCTCATCTTCCTCCACCACAGAGAAGAAGGTCTACCAGGTGGATGGATCTACCAGATGGACGGATATACTAGATGGATAGATCTACCAGATGGATAGATCTATCAGATGGACGGATCTACCAGATTGATGGATGTACTAGACGGACGGATCTACTAGACGGACGGATCTACAAGATGGATGGATCTACCAGATGGACGGATCTACCAGATGTTTATGGATCATCTCTGGGCAGAGGAACAGCTGTTTTCCTGCAGAGATAAAAAATCCCAGCTTCTGGGCTGTTGTCTGTAAATCTCCACAGTAGATGGATTATTAAGGGTTAGATGGTCGGTGTTGGTGGGACCAGCAGAGTCGGTGGAGAAGGTCAGAACCAAGCAGAGATCTACGGCGTTACGCCGCAACATCTGTCTTTTCCAGCTGTTGGTATCTGAACTACTGCAGCTGCAGTCTGGACCATCATGGTTGCAGAGAAGCTCTGTGGCTTTATGGCCCCGCCTCTGTGCTGTGATTGGTCCGTTCTGTTGCAGACTGGAGGGGTGGAGCCTGACTAGTTTTTAGTCAGTCTGACAGATGTTTCTGTTTCTGTTCTTTCTCAACTGCAGAAGAATCTACAAAAGCTCAATATCAGTTTCTACGAGGAATTTTATTCCCCAGATTCCTCCTCCTGCTCCTCCTTTTCCTCAACCTTCTCCTGTTCTTCCTGCTCCTACTGATCCTCCTTCTGCTCCCCCTCATCATCCTGAGGCTCCTCCTGTTCCTCGACGTCCTCCTGTTTCTCCTGCACCTCCACTTCCTCCTCCTCTACCTCCTTTTTTTCCTGCTCCTCCTTCTCCTTCTCCTGCTCATTCCTTACCAACAACTTGTTCATTTTTTAGTGTAGGTGTGTTTATTCTATAAAAGCAATAATCTCCTCTAATCTGTGGGTTACTGGGATTTATCAATGGTGGACGGGGTTATTGCTTAATTTATCAATCAATCAATCTTTACTGTCAACTACAGTTTACATTGCAATCGAAATTTCAGTTTCAGTACAAACCTTCTTCTGTTCTTCTGTGACCTTTCACCATAACATCCAGGGGAGACTAGATAAAGAGGGGGGGAGGCCGAATCCAGAATAACAATTATTGTTTTGAGAGCAGGCTGCACAGGAATTTCCTTCAGCCTTGACGCTTTTTCTTACTGGCTCTTTTTCGTGGTGAGACTAATGTTCCAAATTTCCTGGGCTTTTCCACCTTGAAGCGAGCGTGTACATCCAAGATATTATTCCATCTCACCTTTGACTTCAACCACCGCAGCCAGCCTGCGTTCAATCGCACCCAGCATGCGGGTCATCTCCCGGTCCTACTCGTTCACAGCCTTTGTGAGGGTGTCAACCGCTGCCGACAGCTTGATCAATGCCCGAATTGTCACAGACATCTTCTGTAATTGTAGATTCATCAGCTATCCTCCAAATCCAACAGGAGAAATCCGAGCATCATAAAACCAAAAAAATCGGTGCATCTTCGATATCCTCCACTGACAGCATTGTAAAACACACCATCCTCCAAGCCTTTCAGGAGTCTATGGTGTATCCCGCGAAGTATGTCCCGGGAAAACAGGACCGGTCCACTTTTCAGCGTCTTCCAGTTGATGAAATTCGATCAATTGCATTAAAGACCAGCTGACCATATCCACTGTTTGAGTTTGTGTGATAGGAAGAGAGAGCTCAGAAAATACAAGACACAGCAAAGCAGGGACAGAGCAGGAACAGGAGGAACAGGAGCAGCAGGAAAATGCGACCGCCTCCTTCAAGAGTCAGAACAGAAGAGATTTAGCTTCTTCTGGAAGATAAATGAATAGAGAATAATTAATGTCTTTGTGTTGAACAAACCTTCAGGCTCTTCAGAGGTTGGCTGTCCAGTTCCAAAAGAAGGATTGGCAGAGAGGGAATATGGACGCCGTGGTTACTGGGTGACTAACCCCCCAATGCAGATCTTCCTGACCACCATGAACGCACCACGAGTCTACATTAATGCTGCTGCTGTTGCCTTCAGGAGTGTGTTTGCTGTATGGAGATCCGTGGTGGACGCCGCCGCTCAGGCTGCAGCCTCTCGACTTGCTGCTGCAGAGGAATACCGCAGACTTACTGGACAAACCTCCAAAAGTATTCACAATGCCAAGGAAACTGGGGCCAAAAGAGTGAGGCGCCACACACTGAGGGATCCTCTGAAATATGCCCTGAGTGATTAACAAATGGCAACTTTCAGGGCCTGGAGAGACTGCAGAAGGTGCAGGGGGAGGTGGTGGAGGCCCTACGGGAGCTGCACAGGGTCAAGAAGAGCTACCTCCATCTGAGCAACGTTGCCAGTGTAGCTAGAGAGAAAGCAGCTGAGGCACAGAGCAGGTGGGTGACCTGACCTCCACCTTATCACATTCACCTGTTCTCTGATCTTCTCATGTCCACATCTGGAAATGCTAAACGTGTAAAAATTAAACACAGTCAATGAACAAAGCTGCTATTTGGAATGAAAGCCCATGAAGGAGCAACCAGAGGAGGCCTTAGGGAGAGCTCAGCAGGCAAATCTCAGAGGAGGAGAGAGGGGAACACTGGGGAGTAGTGGTAGGATCATTACCATTAGGCAATACTAGGCAGCTGCCTAG
>NW_015151246.1:19652-24873 GCF_000732505.1 Cyprinodon variegatus | reverse complement strand
GGCCCCACATTTCCTAAATAGGCCTCTGGGTGGGATAGCCAGCTGGATGGGTGGAAATGATAGAAGAAGTGGAAGCAGCGGAAACAGATTTACCTGGAAGGCTGTACCTCAGCCTCAGGATCTGGATTCATCTTTTCCATTGTTTTATATTTTTCTGCTGTTTTTTTTTTCTTCACATTTTTTTTTCACATCCCTTCTCCTTTCATTGCTTTTTTGATTTTCTATCCTGGAAGTTATTCATGTTTTCTTGGTCAGATCATGTCTTTGTAGACCTTCCTTTGAGGAGAACCTTTCAGGAAGGCTGTGTTTTGTTTCTAGCATGCAGCGTTGCTCAGCAGCTCCTCACCATCCATATATGGTAGCCCCTTCATGTGTCTATCTGGCATGGAGGCTAGATTTTGTTTTCATGTTTGTGATCCAGATGTTTCATCTACTCAGTCTTACCGTCTGTCAGTAAATTGTAGAATATTTTTCTCCATATTTTTCCACTGGAGATGTTTCCTCACAGAAACTGTAGCTGAAACTATCGTCTCCTTTAAGCTTCCGGACTGATGCGTTCCTTTATCATTTCTAATATTTCACATAATTAGTGTCATTATTCTGTTGTTTCAGGATTGTTTGTGACATGTTTTTAATTTTGCCATCTTGCAGACCTAGAAAGAGTGAACATGGGATATTCCACTTCAGACCAGGTCTTCATAAGATGACAGTGAAGGTATGAGTCTGGATTGACCAATCAGAGACGGTTATCTGGTCCATGGAAACAGTGGCCTTTTCATTAATCAGTTACAGTTCTGGACTTCTGGATTTTCATCAAATTTAGTGTTTTTTCTTTCTGAATTTGGCCAAAATAGCACAAAAAAATCCACAGACCCAGAATAGCATTTATCTAAAGGGAATTATCAAACCCCTGTTAAGTAGGAAACTCATCTCGCTGTAGAATCACCTGTAGTGAATAATTAAAAGGTAAAGGCGTGACTGTTTGCTGATGTCTGTGTAGCTCAATGCCAGGATGAAGGAGTGTGAGCAGCGTTTGAACGAAGCTCGGAATGAGTATCTGCTGACACTGGCAGCGGTCAACGCACATCAGCAGCATTACCACGCTCACGACCTTCCACTCCTGATGCAGGTGAGACACACCTGGTTCCAGGAAGCACGGGGCAGATGAGCGTCCCTCTTCTCACGTTCGATGAATGAAACCCGGCTCCTTCCTCTGGCCTCCTCCCCAGCAAATGGACGGGGAAGTTTACGATGATTTGAGGCACCACTTCGCCCGCCTGTGTGGGACAGAGATGGACGCCTGTCTGGCGACGCACGAGCCGTTCAGCAGGATCTGGGATTGTGTTGCTAAGGTCTGTAGGCTCCTGACCACGGGTCAGACCCCTCCATCCTGAACACGTCAGTACAAACAGACACTGAAGAGGCAACCAGTGCTATAAAACCTTATTTATGCTTCAGTTGGTTTAGTTGGATCAGAATTACTTACTGCTCTCATTGGCTCCGCCTCTGCCCTCCTCCTGTTGCTTTCTGTAAACAATGGCCGCCATGTCTCCATAGAAACCAGGGTAAGGTCAGGCGCTAACCCTTTCCACACCAAGGTTTTGATCTATTTAACCCTGACAGGAAGAGGAGCTGTCCCTCTGACGCAGCGAACGCACAACTTGAAAACAGGGGAAACTTGAAACACAGAGGCTGCGTTGTGGCTTTGAAGCCAGATTGCATCATGGTTCCCTTAAAATATTTAATTTCACTCAAACTTTAATCATAGACTGACCTCAGACTGACATATGCTTGAATTTGGGAGCCTTGACTATACCATAGGATTGGTCTTTTAAGCCGTAGTTAATCTGAACTCAGCACAGATGAAATCTTTTTCCTCCCCGGTCGTCACCAGGTGAGTTTCACCACAGAAATGATCACAAGCTGTGATTCATTCACACCAGCAGCATTCAAATACTGCCGTGATACTGTGCTGCATGATGGAGGCACTGGTTCCAGTGGAGGACGCTGAAAATGGTGAGATTAGATTAAATTAGATTAAATAAAATGAGATCACATCAGATTAGACTGGATTAGATTAGATTAGGTCAAATACGTTTACAGTAGACTAGATTAGATCAGATCAGATTAGATTTGATCAAATTAATTACATTATATTAGATTAGATTAAATCACATCTGATTAGATAAGATTAGATCACATCGGATTAGACTGGATTAGATTAGATTATATCAAATACGTTTACAGTAGACTAGATTAGATCAGATCAGATTAGATTTGATCAAATTAATTACATTATATTAGATTAGATTAAATCACATCTGATTAGATAAGATTAGATCACATCGGATTAGATTAGATAAAATAAGATTACATCAGATTAGACTGGATTAGATTAGATCAGATTAGATTGAATTCGATCAGATTCTATTAGATTATATCAGATTAGATTACATCAGATTAGACTGGATTAGATTATATCAGATTAGATTACATCAGATTAGACTGGATTAGATTATATCAGATTAGATTACATCAGATTAGGTTGGATAAGATTAGATTAGATAAAACTAAATAAGATTATATTGGATTTGATCAAATTAGATCAGATCAGATGTTGAAAGTTGAGGCATCCCGAATATTTGCAGAGCTGCAGACCTTGGAAATTAAGAACACTAATGCTGCATTTGAAGTGAAGGCAAAGCATGAGTGATATTTCTATTATTACCCACATGTATCTATCTAATGTATAAACCACTGTGTGCTGTTTATTTATTATTAGTTTAACATGGATTTTAGTGAAAACTTTGCATAGAACAATGACGATTTTCCATTTGACTTTGTGAAGAAAGGAGCATCAGGAGCTGCAATCCCAAATTTGAAGTTACTGGTCACCCCGAACATCCCCAGATTAAAAGAAAGAGATCATCTCTGGGATCAAATTTACCTTAGAATCTGATTTCAGTGATAGAAAAAAATATCAGAAAAATTATGAAAGTTAAATTAAGATACATTTCTGTTAGGATTTTTAATGTTGTTTTCATCTTAGGAAAAAAGGCAATTCATGGATAGTAGCATGTCTTGCTAACCGTTCCACTTGTTAGAAAACAGCCGCTTACGTCTTTAAACCCGATATGAGGCATTCTTCATCTTCATGCAGAAGGTAAAACATAAAGGCCCACAGAGAGGAGAGAGCGGGGCCAAAGAGGCAACCTGTGGGAATAAGGAACTGGTCAGAGGGAGGGAGGTTTGCAGAGAGAAATTCAACACATGAGCAATATTTCTGAAGCTGTTTGTTTTTCCACAGAGGAGTTTATTCACATGTGTTTCCTGAACTCTAAGCCAATAAAGCAGAGTTAATCCGAGGCTTCATGACAGCAGCTCACAGTGGAGATTTATCCGATCAGTCAACGCTTCATTAGTTGCTCATATCTTGTTTTTTTTTCAGGTGACCAGAGAGAGGAACGTTCAGCAGCTTCTGCAGGAATCAGATTCCTTCAGAAAAACATCTGACTTCATCTTCCAGCCTGATCCGCAGGACATGGTTTGTGTTTCGATTTATTTATTGCTGTTTAAGCTCAGGAATTAAAGTTAAATGTCAGCGAAATGACCGTAGTGAATTCTAAAAACAAACCAACCCTGGAAGATCAGGTGACCTATTGACTGCTTTCTGTAGTCCTGGGTCGGGCACCACCACCTGCCAGGGACTCTCTGGTTCCTGGCTAACATCATGAGGGAGGTGTGTCTACTGTAGTCACGGCAACAAGGACAACCCTTGGTCAGAGCTATGGTGGTTATGTGTGAGTTGGACTGGGTGAATGATCGGCCAGGGATGGGTCTGAGATGCTGTTTGGAGCCAGACCTGGCCTGCATTTGTGTGACGCCCAATCCTACTCCCCTTTACCTGTCTGCCTCTGCTCATTTCTGGGTCTGGAGATTGGTCCCTAGACCTGGGAGGATAGTGTTTGTAGAAGGAGTGTAAGAATGACTTCAGTGTCTGCTCCTGTGTGTCATTCTTCCAGCCAGTGGTTCCTCTGCAGGAGCTCAGGAAGAAAAGATGATGGTCCCTCTTCTACACACAGGTATCTGCCCTGCAGGACATTCAAGGCCCTGAAGGAGAAAGCTGTTTGGTGAAGGAGGCCAAGAAATGGGCTACTAAGGCTGCTAAGGACTATAAGATCATCACCCATGGTGAAAGGGTGAGCTGAGCACTGCAGGAGCAACCACAGAAAAATATCTGCTTTTTGACCCTTTCCCAGATCCCTGTTTGGATTGTTGTAGCCACAGTAATCATGGCAGAACTCTTTCTTCTGGAACTGACTGCCTCCCCTGGTTTTATGTCTGAGGCTGTTTTGAGGTAAACTCCAGCTCCAAGTCTGATTGGTCTGATTTTCTTTGCCAGGCTCTAGAGATGCTGGAGAGTCGCCTGAAGCTGCTGTCAGGGGAGACGGGGCTCAGTGTGGAGCAGAAGATCTCAGAGGTTCAGGAGACTGTCAGAAAAGCAAAGGTTGACATGTTTCACATGGATCCAGTCAAAGTATCAATCAGTCTGAGTTCTTTTGGTCCTCCTTTACGTCTCTCTGAACTTTTTCTGTTATCAATAATCTCAGGTCAACACTCGGCTCTAAAGTTTGCAACATGCTGCACTTGATGAGAGCATCATTTGCAGGTTTTAGGACCTTGCAGGGTGTCTATAGGCAGCCTCACCCACAATGTGTGACTTAGCCTGATGTTCTCAACAAGCATGCCTGTGTGCTTCTCTTCCTCAGCTCAGCAGGGTGAAAGCAGAGGCTCGCCTAACTCTTCTGGCCCACAGTGTCGCAGGCATCGAACAGTGGCTGCACAATGCCATGCACCAGGCAGAGGAGGAACTGGAGACAGAGAGACGCCTCAGCGAGCAGAGAAGGTCCACAGAGGAGTTCTCAGTGAGGACATACACTACAACACCAACTAAAGTCCATAATCCCTGCTCACTAACTTCAACTTTGTCCTTCAGTATAAAGAAAACAGTCAGGCGTTAGCTGTTAGCCTGAACGTAAACCTGACAAGAAACCCTTTGTGTTCATTTAGAGGACAAGTCACTAATGATATTCTCATGGCCTCAGATAATGGACTAGTATCTGTGCTTGTCCTGTTGGATCTCGGTGCTGCATTTGATACAGTTGACCATAATATTCTTTTAGAAAGACTTCAATATTTTGTTGGAATTAAAGGAACAGCA
>NW_015151246.1:15764-17683 GCF_000732505.1 Cyprinodon variegatus | reverse complement strand
CTGGTTTTCCTTAGACAGAAAACTTTGAATCAATCTGACTGGATGATCTGGTGAACTGGAAACTGACCTGAGATGACATGATGTGAATTGGAGCTATAGAAATAAACTGAATTGAATTTAATTGAAAGAGCTGTCAGAACGATTAAATGACACAAGGAAATATGTTTGTTATATTTTAATAATAAAGATATTTATAAACTAGATTATGTTTTTATTTTTCAACTCTAGTTATTTTTAGGGTTAGTGGCTCTTTCTTCTCTCTAACTTTTAGCAGCTTCCATCATTCCCTGAAACCGAGCACGAGTCTCAGGTCTTCTGTCCTCTGTGTCCCTCATCTCCAAGACCAACATGGCTGCTCCTCCTTCTGTCTCTGATCTCATGTCTTTCTGTGTTTTCAGGAGGATGAGTTGGAGCTTACTGATTTTGAGGTTTATGAGGATGAGAAAGGAGACATATTTGCAGATCCCATGTCTCCCTCTGGCACCTGCGTGTATCCTGCAGCCTGCAGAGTGATTTACAGCTATCAGGTAGCTGTCATTTGGGCGTGTGTGTTTGGGGGTTAAAAGTACTCAAAAGTAACAAAGTATTTGCTTTTAAAAATACTTCAAGTGTTAAATAATACTTTCTGAATGAACTGCAGTGTGACGATTAATAATATATTTATATTTTCTTTAATACAGTAATGTTATTTTAATGCATGTTTCATTTTTCTGTCAAAATTCAGACATTTGACTTGTAATTTCAGGGATGATCTGTTAAATATCATTAAGTGCAGAAAGGCGACTGATTAAACCTTTGAAAGAGTTTAATTCAATAAAACTTATGCCATGTTTTATTTAATCTGAAGTTAGCAGATTACTACAACATCAACCTCCCTCTGACTAACAGACTCTGATCTTTTTAACTGTTTTTTTTCCTCCAGTTTAATCCTGAACTCCAGGGTTTAACAATCCTGGAAAGGCAGCTTTGTAATTCAGGCTGTCAGACTTTCAATGAGCTCCACTTTCCTGCAGCTTTTATATTTGTCTCTATTTCAACACCAGAATCAAATAATCTGATCATTAATTGAACTCTGAGAATTTCTGGCATCATTCAGAAACGTAAAGGCTGCAGAAAAAGCAGACCTGAAGGACGGAGTCTCTGGATCCAGCTTCCTTCCTGTTGGTGGCAGCTGCAGTCAGATTGATGGAGATGAGAGCTGAGCTTTTATGAAAGTCAAATTAGTCTGAATTTATACAAAATGAAAAAAACTGCATTGAATCAAATGACGCATTTACGTTTGCAAAACTAATCTGTCAGTTTCTTTGCTAAGAATATCTAAACATGATGTTAGCCAGATGAATTTACGTCTGCTAAGTCTGACTTTTTTTCTGTGTATATTAATCAAAGAAGTTGAACAGGAATATTATCTGACCTCACATCATCTATTCTCAGCGCTGATTGGAAAAAAAAAGGGAGTTTATTTAATTATGAAGTGTGGATTAAATGCATATTCAGGATTATATTTGATATCTATGTCTTGTTTTCTAATCCACGCGAGTATATATTACAGCTTTTCACATGTTTGATTTATCTGCAATAATGGAAAGTTAACGAAAGTCCATAAGTTAATGCAGGTGTTGCTGGAGGCATCTGCACCGCTTCCTCCATGAAAATAACCCCGTTCTTCTCCAGTAACACGGGGGGGAAAATGTTAGATTCATAATTCGAGTCTTTCTTTCTTTCTTTTTTAAGTAGCCACTAAATGGGCCTGAACTGTTGCTTTATGTAGCGACGTCTCTAAGCACCATCATTGATTAGCATGGAAGCTAAAGCCCATGAAAAACCGACCGTTATGCATGTTCATCCTGTTTACTTCTCCCTAGTGGCGCTTTTGTAAATCTTTCACATGCAAAGAATTTAGCATTTAGCAACTTACC
>NW_015151246.1:12412-13309 GCF_000732505.1 Cyprinodon variegatus | reverse complement strand
TTTTTTTTAGACCTACAGTAAGGGAGAGCTTTAAGGTAGAAGCTTTTGCTTTCAGGAGAGACAAGGGAAGGAGTCATTTATGGAGCCAATAAAAAAAAAAAAAAAAGTTTTCTAATGAGCATTTTAAAACAGTGAACTCTTATTATTGGCTGATCTTTATCTTCTGGACAAACTGGTTTCCATAAAGCAAAGGTGTCTCAGTGACTGCGTACTTGAAATAGGAGAAACTGGATATCATTCTGAGATGAATCTGCAGGTATTTGAAGCTGTGGAAAGTTATTGTTATTGGTTCATATCCAAGATTAAACCCAGTTGTTTTTACTTTAAAGGCGAGCCAATCAGATGAGCTATCGGTCACAGAGGGGGAGGAGCTTCATATCATTGAAGATGGAGATGTGGAGGACTGGCTAAAGGTATATTTCAGTCTGCAGTGCAGTGATCCTACCTCCGTATCTTAGCATGTCTGCCTGTGTCTTTACCCAGGTGTGTAACTCCTGTGGCCAGATGGGCTACATTCCTGAGCAGTATGTGAAGGTCCTGTGTCTGCCAGCAGAGGGCAGTGCTCAGCTGGATGGCTCCTTCAGTTCCACCTCATCCTCAGGGAACAAGGAGCGAGCAGGTCAGTAGTCTGTGCCTGCTGGAATCCACCATGGACCAAACCTTCAGACCAAAAGAACAGAGATCCAGAGTTAGCTCTTAGCTTCAGCTGCTGCAGCTAGAAACCACTGAGTATGGCTGAAATCATGATGGACTCAGACCTGAACCTTCACCTGTCATACTGCAAGCTCTTGGACTCTTAAGTAGGCACGAGCACAGAGAAAATCTGTTTATTCTCAGGGACATGCAAAGGAGAGCAGATTATGGAAAGAACTATGGTAGCCAGGACTGAGAGAGGCA
>NW_015151246.1:6616-8566 GCF_000732505.1 Cyprinodon variegatus | reverse complement strand
ATAGAAAGTAGATCAGACAGCTGATCCAGACGCTGCTGCCTGCATCCTCACTAGAACTATAGAAAGTAGATCAAACAGCTGATCCAGATGCTGCTGCCTGCGTCTTCACTAGAACTATAGAAAATAGATCAGACAGCTGATCCAGACGCTGCTGCCTGCGTCCTCACTAGAACTATAGAAAGTAGATCAGACAGCTGATCCAGATGCTGCTGCCCACCTTCTCACTAGAACTATAGAAAGTAGATCAGACAGCTGATCCAGACGCTGCTGCCTGCGTCCTCACTAGAACTATAGAAAGTAGATCAAACAGCTGATCCAGATGCTGCTGCCTGCGTCCTCACTAGAACTATAGAAAGTAGATCAAACAGCTGATTTAATCTTCACTAGATCTTCAGCTTGTTTCTAAAGTTCTGGCTCGAGGAATAGATGACAGACTGGGATATCCGGCAGGATAATGGACTGAGCAGAAGTACTTTCCGACACGCATGTGTAATGTTCCTCTAGTTCACGTAGTTCTGACTTTTTCTGTTTTTTATTTATCTAGACATGCATAAGGTGCAAAGAAAGCCCCAAGCTGCCAAAGAAGATACCTAAAGAGGCAAAACGTGGGCTACCAAGGACCATGATTATGTATCAGAAATAGAGACTGAAAGAGGAGGGAAAGGAAAATGAGGTCTGGATGAAACAGATTTATTTCAAAGGAAAGGGAGCTAATGCCCGAAAAATAACAAAATCAAACACAACAATGGAAGACTTCTGGATGCCATCTGTGCCAATCTGCGATTTCACTCACAGGATGATAAGATGGCCGATATGAACACAAAAACCAACCCAAAACGCAGCAACTATTAGCAAACTTGCTAACGCTCTAGAGTTTAATGCTGCCGAGGTAAAAGATTGTAAAGAAAAAGTAACTTGTCTTGAGTCAGAGGTGGCAACTCTCCGAAAAGAAGGCCATAGACTCAATGCCAGCTCAAGAGAGATGGATCGTTATAAACGAAGATGGAACCTGAGGATCAGAGGGATGAAGGAGGTGATGGGGAAAACATTCGACAGGATGTCATTACATTGTTGAAAAAGATTGCTCCAGAATGGGCCGAGAGGATGGCTGATTATGTTGATACGATTCATCGGCTTGGGAAGAAGGAAGACCACCGAACCCGTCCGATTACTGTCCAATTCACCAAACGTCAACATAGAGACGGCATCTGGAAAATGACTAAAACGTTCCCAGTCTGCGAATCCACTGGTGTCCGTTTTCCAGAGGATCTGACAAAGGAGGACTCACTGGAGAGGGAGAGACTGTAGCCACAGATTCTTCAGGCAAGGAAGGTAGGGGACCAGGCTTACTACGGTGGCCGGTATGGATACATTAACGTTCGGCGCATTTATGCCAAGAACTAAAAGCCTGGAAGGTATTTACCCAAGATTTTACTGAAGACTGGTCTATGAGGGTGAATAATTTTTGTTTTTGATGTCATAGAGTCACATACATTACATTTTCTTCTTCCTCTACCTAAAAAAAGCACAAACGAAAGTTAGCTGTTTGTTTATTTCTATATATTTTGTTCTGAAGTTTAGTTGTTGCTGTTCGGAGAGCTTTGGTAATGCTTAAAACATCTGTATCTTTTATTTCTTTAAATGCAAGAGGACTCAGAGACAATGTGGAAAGGAAAGCATTTCTTTTATTTTACAAAGGGGAAGGGGCTCACTGCACCTTCTGCAAGGGGCTCACTGCACCTTCTGCAATGGGCTCACTGCACCTTCTGCAAGGGGCTCACTGCACCTTCTGCAAGAGACTCACTGCACCTTCTGCAAGAGACTCACTGCACCTTCTGCAAAGGGCTCACTGCACCTTTCTGCAAGAGACTCACTGCACCTTCTGCAAAGGGCTCACTGCACCTTTCTGCAAGAGACTCACTGCACCTTCTGCAAGGGGCTCACTGCACC
>NW_015151246.1:1931-3743 GCF_000732505.1 Cyprinodon variegatus | reverse complement strand
GCAAGAGACTCACTGCACCTTCTGCAAAGGGCTCACTGCACCTTTCTGCAAGAGACTCACTGCACCTTCTGCAAAGGGCTCACTGCACCTTTCTGCAAGAGACTCACTCATGCGGCGCATGGCCCCTGTGGTCAAACCAATGGGGAGAAAGATCTTTTTCAGCCATGGCTCTAACCGCTCTGGAGGGCTCGCTATCTGCTTTAACAGATGTCCTGGCAAGGTTTTTGCCTTTAGAGTTCATGAGCTCTGGAAAAGCTGCTCTGTTAAATATTGAAGGACATTTTCTCATACTCTGCAATGTTTATGGGTTTGCAAATACTAACCAAAAGAAGTTGTTATTGTTAAAGCTAGCTGATATCATCACTGAATATAAGGAAATTGACAATTCAGATTTTATTGTGTTGGGCGGTGACTTTAACCTGACCCCTGATAACTGGCTTGACAGATGCCCTTCCAGATATGCTTCTGAGCAATTAGATCTAATGTTACTTGAATTTATTTACTCTAAAAAAAAATAAAATAAAAAAATTCTCCAATTCACTTGGATCAAACCAGATGGTAGCGCCAAATCTAGGATAGATTTCTGGTTGGCCGCCCCAGAAGTAGCTGAATATGCTTCAGATATCTCCATTTCCTCTGCTCCTCTAACAGATCACTGTGTTATATCACTCAAATTAAATAACACTAATAGGAGCAACTTTAAAAAAGATTACTGGAAATTTAATGCTGAATTACTAAAAGATGAGGAATATGTTCGAATGATTAAAGAATTGATACGGATCTTTGAAACTGACCAGTCTATTGGTAGCATGAGTAAGAGATGGCAATACTTTAAATTCTAGGCATGAGAATTCTCAATATCATTTAGTAAACTGAAACGCAGACGACGGAGAGAATCTGAGGCCAGACTGGTGCAAAATATGAATTATTTGTGTAAAAAAACCGAAATGACTGAAGCTGACAGATATAAATTTGTAAGGCTGCAAAACCAATTGGATGTTAAATTTCATAAAAGAGCACATGGTGCTTACATCAGATCTCGAGCCAAATGGATAGAAGAAAGAGAGAAAAATACATCTTAATTTAGTAATCTGGAAAAAATAGGCAAGAAAGAAAAAGTATAAATTCACTTATTATAGACAACAAAGAATACATAGAGCATAAGATTATTTTGGAGGAAATTTACAGATTTTATTCAAATTTATATTCATCTTAATATAATTCTGCTAATGCAAATATCTGTCTAGAAGAGATCAAAGAATATGATCCAATTATAGACGCAGCCTTTAAAGAAAACTGTCAATCAGATTTCAAATTAGAAGAATTAGAGTCATTAAAAAATGGCCACTGAAAAGCACCGGGGCAAGATGGTCTGACCTCAGCAGTTTATCAATTCTTTAGGGAAAACCTAAAACTATTTCTTTTTCAAACATTTCATGACATATTACTAATTCATTAACACCTACAATGAAACAGGGTCTTATTACTCTCATCCCAGAACCAGAAAAAGATCAAAGCTGTGTTGAAACCAATGACTCTATTAAACACTGACTATAAAACTATATTCACAGACGTAATAGCAGACGGTTAAAAGAAGATTTATCTCAGATCATAAGTGACACAGTCTGCTTTTCTATTCACAATAACCTGAGACTGCTGTTAGATCTACTGGATCAGAAGCACCTGCTGGAGGAGGATGGAGTCATTTTAATAAAGCTTTAGACTCGGTCCAACACTCCTTTATTCTAACCGCCCTGGAGTGTTTTAGCTTTGGAGAAATCCTTCAGCTGCTTTATACGGACATTAATAGCT
>NW_015151246.1:0-1171 GCF_000732505.1 Cyprinodon variegatus | reverse complement strand
AAAATAATCTAAATGTTTAACCGCTGGAAGCTGAAGCTCCTTGGTAATTACTCAGCTAGCAGATGATTCAACCTTGTTTTTAAAAAATACTAATCAAAGTTCAAAGGTGCTGAGAGAAATACTAAAGCCTCTGGTCTACATTTGGATATGAAGAAATGTGAAATAATGACGCTTCACCGTTTGTAACATCCCAATTAAAAAAGAGGTGAAATATTTAGCTATCAACACATCAAAGGATAAAACATCAAGAGAAACATGAAATATAGAAAGTAAAATTGAGGAAGTTAAAGTCATTCTCAACAGTTGGCTCCAGAGAGATTCATCTATTTTTGGACGTATTTTATTGACAAAAATGGAAAGTTTATCTGGGCTTATTTACCCAGCTTACTGGTTGTATCTGATAAAATGATTAAAAAAACCATTTTAATTTCATTTGGTGAAACAGAAGCCATTATATAAGGAGATGTGATGTCGTTAGAAGAAGGAGGTCTGATGGATTCTGACCCAATGAATGGAACCATCAGACTCAGACGGCTTCAGGGCTTCAGAACTAAATGATGGACGTTTCTGGCATAATTTACCTGCAAGATTTTTAATGCTTTTGGTGAAATCTCATTCCTGATGAGATGTGACTTTGAAATCTCTAAGTTACCGATAAAACGATCAGATTTCCATAAACAGGTTCTGCAATATTGGAAACTTATTTTTAGGCATAATTTTTCACCTCATTCTGTCCCGATCTGGAACAACAGATGAATCCTTATTAAACAAAAACCATTATTTTACAAAGATTGGATGGACAAAGGTATCTGGTCCTTTCTACGCCTCATGAAACTTCGTATCATATGATGCTTTTATCAGAAAATACAAAATAACATGTACAGAAACTAGATTTAATAAAGTTATAAAGGCAATTCCCCTGCTATGCTGCTACTAATTAAAGGTACAATAACATGTTCGACAATTGCTCTAAAAGATTCATCTTTATAAACGGTTTTGATTTTATTGACAAAAAATGAGCTGATAGATTTATAAGAATCAATATTTTTCCATCAACCTTAAGAAGAAAACATCTGTTCAAAAAGAATGACGATTCCTCTTTAAAGGAAATTAGAACCAGATATCTTTCATTTCCACAGAAAGTAAAGGAAATCATTTCATAATGATGATG